>NC_133451.1:113182500-113482500 GCF_048565385.1 Saimiri boliviensis
TTTAGTAGAGATGAGGTTTCACCATGTTGACCAGGCTGAGAAAATGTTTTCTATATTTCAAGATAGACTGGGTCATTCATTATAGTATTATCAACACACATATTCAGTGGTTCCTAAACACACAAGACACAAGTAACTTATGAAGCACTGTGTTTTTTTGTTTTGTTTTGTTTTGTTTTCCGATTTAAGGAATTAGGATAATGAGGCACAGAGAGCTTGAGTGACTTGCCCAGAGTTGCAGAACTATTAAACAAGTGTCAGAGCATGGATTGAAATCCAGGTGCATCCAGCTCAGGACCTAAGCTCTTAAACCCCATATGATAAGCCCCATGTCCAGTGCGCTCAACTATAAAATGACACCAACTGTATCTATTTACAAGCTCAATGTTAAACAGTATAAATATAACTCATCACCCAGTGTCTTACATGAAAAGGGTCTTCATAAAAAATCCTCCTTCCTCCATCTCTGTCTGTCTCCGTGGACAGAGCAATTCTCAGCTGTGAAAGTGTAGAATGTTAATTGAAAGAGTTCATGGTTAAACCCAGTCAATCACTATCTCTGACCTCCCATAATGTGCAAAATATTTTTGTATCCTTAATGAAGTCATCCATTTACATAAGCCATAGTATCCTGCTGTGTGAGTCATTGGCATTAGGCAGTTTCACCTTTAAAGTATTAATGAATCTACACTTTTTTCTTTGTAATATCTCAGTGGGCAGCTTTGTTGTTTTCTGATGAAACTGTTCTCTCATTGAAGGAGCCAACAGTGGAATTCATCAATATGTGTCTAGTCCAGTGTGACATCCTTTTATCTGAGGACCTCCAAATCCTCAGATATTACCACAATTTTATATATTAAGTTAATATTTCAGCTTGCTTATTTGTGAATATGTCACTTTGCAACAAGATACTTTACAGCCTGTTTAAACTGTTCTCAACTGCAGCTTTCTGACATAGTTGATTTTTGTTACATTCAAATAATTCCCTAAGTTAGAGACTGCTTTTTCCCTCTCAAACTGTCCCCTGACCTTCATCAGAGGGCAAACTGCAGGATAGGAGAGTACAGGCAATGAGGACTAATACTCTTCTCTCCGTTAGACCAGAACACTGCGTAATTTCAATCTACCGTTAATGATCAAAGTTACAAGGACATACTTAAACTCAGATATTGTGAAAAGAGGCATACTTAGAGAATGAATTTTACTGAATGGTTCCAATATTGCCAGATACTATGCTTAGTCTTAGAGATACATCAATCAGCAAAACAATCTTTGCCCAAAAAAAAAAAAAAAAGTCATCTTAGAATGTGGGAAACCGGTATATAAATTGATTGCCGTATAAGAAGTGCAATGGCAGAATTATATGTAGAATATTACAGGGATGCAGGCAAGGTCATATAGCAAGGTCATAAGCTGGAGGATGAGCATCAGGGTGGCTTCCGATACAGAGAAACAGCTGAGCTAAATGTTAAAGAATGCATGTAACTAGGTGTATACTTTATAGAGAATACTTTAAGGTATTACTGTATTTGTGATTTTATTTCTATGTTAGCTAGAAAAATTTCATGCTAGAGAATTATATCAGAAAAGTAGATTGCAATTAATCAATGTATTTTCTTAACAAGAATCCATGATGTTAGTGCATCAGGAAATCCTATGATTTATGCAAAGGAAGAATTTACTGAAACCATGAATAAAAGAGGGGTCCAAAATGATAAAGTGTGGCACATAGCAGGTAATCACAAAATGTTTGTTGAATTAGTTATTTTAAAGTAAGACAGAAATCAATCACATACACACTGTTTGAAATTGGATAAAAAAGGGGATAGAAACCATATACTACTACATACGGGATATACAGAGTCAAACTATTTCCACAGAAAACTAGTTTCCCCCAAAGAGGTTTATAAACGTTTGGCATAGAAAAAAAAAATTTCAATTCAAATAATTTGGGGAAATATAAGCTGGAATAAAATTAGAAAGAGTTTCTTTTTTGCATGCTTTAAAAAATATATTAATATACTAAGCTATATCTCCCTGAAATTGTTGAGAGAAATTGTTGCTTCTACAGATCACCTACTAATATGAAATCAAACTGATGTTTCAAAAAAAAAACTGTTTGAGAGATACTGACCTGAGAAATTCAGGAGAAATTTTGGGAAAGTGAACTATACCTTTGCCAATGAACTCAGTGTTTTCTAAATGCATGTTTAGAAAAAAAAATCTGTTTTACTAAACTGAATCTCAATCCTGAGCTTCTGTTCTGCTTGACGAGATCTCTAGGTCATCAGTGACAAGTAAGCTTAATTTCAGGATATAATAACATCATTTTGAGATTTTCCTCTTTCCCACCCTTCTCAGGGGGGCATCAAAGGGCTGGTGAACTTCCACAGGATCGTAGCATTGGGATAGCACATATGGTTCTCATCTGGTAGCTGTCCACACAGCCACCAGCTGTGGTTTACACAGGCTCGTCTGGTTCTCAGCTGTTATTATTCTTCTCTGAGATGTCTGCCCCTACATCTGGCTCTTCAGCTGTGTGTTCACACTACATCCACCATAAAGTCACCTCCTTTTGATTAAGTAACTACTTCAGGTCAGCAAACTCTTTCTCAGCTAGTTCCTGTGCTTTTCTCAAAAGTGTGGACAAATTAGGCTGTTTCACTATACCACTGTTGGTCCATGAGAAGCTCAGTGAAGCTGCCTAAGACCAGCCCTGCCTCTAATACTGCCTGCATCCCAGCAGGTACCAGGGATTGTCTGTGAAGATGCCATCTTCCAAGACTCCAGATAGGGTTCTAGCCTCCCAGAACTTACCTGAGCATGAAGTTGTTCCACACTCTTAAAGAAAAGCTGGGTGGCAGTGGGGTTGGAATCTGAGGGATTTGTGCAAATGATCCCACTTTAGACACCATACTCTGATCAGTAAGAGTAGAAATACAGTCAGTGAATTTTAATTAAGGTATTACCAAAGCTGTGGGTGGTGTCGAGGATACCTAAAAGGCTATCTCTTCATCATCACGTCTAAGGATTATCCCCATCACCCTCAAGAGCCTTTTATGACAGCTCCTTTAAGTTCTGTGCCCTTAGTAAATTATAAAGATTTAATTTACAATTTGTAAAATGACTTTTCAAAAAATATTTGCATATATTCGATTCCTGTCTCTTGCAAAGGTGGAAACTTTATCTTGACTTAGATGCTTTTAGCAAAAATGCGAAACCTATTTAACACTATTAACACTAACGTAAATTATTAACTACAGCATAAATTATTTAATAACCACATCAGGCAGACACCTTCAAATGGATCACCTTGTAACTAAGCAATACTAACTGTCCTCATAGAGAGTTAGTTTCTGCCAAAACACCAAAAGTCATTTTAAAAAAGAAAATTCTAATCCTAGGGTGAAATAAAAAAGACAATGAGACAACCTTTGTTTCTCTATCTCTTTAGTTAATATTAAGTCAGAAAAATCACAGTATGTATATCTTCATAAACTAGAAGTTGACAACACCTTCTTTTTTACCCTTTTATAGAGTAAAAGGAAACTGATGTGTTCTGTGTGTGTGACACACTACATCTTTGTGTATATAATATCAAATTCAGGTAAATACTATTATTGCTTACTGTGCACGTAAGGAGAATGAGGATAAAAAAAGAGAAATAATTTTCCCAGGCTTATAAAACTGTGAAACTGTGAAGCTTATATCTTCATCTCCAATTGACAAAGCCCAAAGCACCTTTGGCCAACTTACTTGTCAGAGACAAGTTTTCCAAGAGACAAAAAAGGAAGAAAAAAAAAAAAAAACATATATTACATCAGAAACTAGTAAATGCATTGGGTTTCTTAAAATATGAGTAAAGGAATAATCAGGCATCTAGCAGTTTTTCTCATCCTTTTTTACAGTTGATAGGTTTAGGGCCTATGTTTCCCCCACAGGAAGGGTTATGGGCAATCATTCATGCCAACTACTTTTTTTGTGTGTGTGACAGTTTTGCTTTTGTTGTTCAGGCTGGAGTGCAATGACACAATCTCAGCTCACTGCAACCTCTGCCTCCTGGGTTGAAGTGATTCTCCTGCTTCAGTCTCCCAAGTAGCTGGGATTACAGGCACCCACCACCACACCCAGCTTTTTTTTTTTATTTTTTTATTTATTTATTTTTTTTTTTTGTATTTTTAGTAGAGATGGGGTTTCACCATGTTGGTCAGGCTGGTCTTGAATGCCTGACCTCAGGTGATCCACCTGCCTCAGCCTCCCAAAATGCTGGGAGCCACCACGCCTGGCTACCAACGACTTTTAGTGCTGCCATCTTGGAGTCCATGTATCCTCATGCTTCCTCTTGTCATTGCAGACCCCGCGTGACCCACCCCAAACCCATGCAAACGCCTCAGGGAAATCTGCTACTTAGGACCTTTATTCCCCCTGGAACTCTCTTGTGGTGACACATTTCTTTCTCGCACAATAGAACCCTCGCAGAAAATCTGATACTTTATTCAATAGTTTGGAGTAGGTGGTTTAGTAGAACGTTCCACACCAACAAACAAATCCCACTTCCCTAATCCCTTCCAAGCTCCCACGGATCTTGCCATTCCCAAGAGCAGATTTTGTTTCCTGCCATACAAAGAGCATATCCTTGTCATGCCATGGCACCTATAAAGTTGTAACCCTTTGGAGGATTAGAGCAATGAGAGATTTCAGCTCCCCAAGGGTAGGAATTGTTGTCTGTTCTGTTACTTTTGTATCCCAAAAGCCTACAACAGTAACTGGAACATAGTTGGCACCTGAAAACTAAATATTTATTGAATGCATAGTAATAGCAAGGAGAAAAGTGATAAAAGTCATCTTTTGCCAGTGCAATGGCTCATGCCTGTAATCCCAGCACTTTGGGAGGCCTGGGGGGACCATCACTGGACCCCAGGAGTTCCAGACAAGTCTGGACAACAGAGTGAGGCCTCTGTCTCTGAAATCAAGACATAACAACAACAAATGTGAGTTCTGGGTAACTAGAGCTTATAGAAGTTTGCTCTATAGTTTGCAGCCCTGCTGCCCTGCTCATTATCATTTTTGTGTCTCGTCCTCCGAGGTGAGAACGTAGTGTGCATGTACTTCACCAGGTCCTTGTTTAAGTTTCTTGTTGAGTTCTAGTGGACTATTTGACCATGGAAAAGCCTGCGAATTAACATCTGACTTACTTATCTTCTAAATCCTGTTGCTGCTATACTGCAAGTTGTTGAAAGTGTTGTGTCTTTATGTGTATATTTTTGTTTCCACAAGTGGATAGAATAGGATGTAAGGATTGTAGAATCTGCTATAGTAAGGTTCAGCCTATTTTCTAACTCATTTACCAGCCTGCGGTTGGTTCCCCTTTTTTGCATTGGATTTCTGTCTTGCATGCTAGAATTTACCTGGGTTCTCACTGATGAATACACAACGAGTTAAGAATTGGAAAGGTGTACTAACCCTGTAAAAGTGTTATAGGCCCTGAGGTGTATGCCTCTTGACATTTTCTGTAGTGTGGGCTTTATCCAGCCGATGAAATAATTTCTGGTCTCAGGATAGTTTTTCATTCTGCCACTAGATGTCAGGAACAATAAGAGTCAGCTTGCATCTATGTTACAGAAAAGAACCAGATCTCTTTTCCTATCTTTCTCAGGACTGACATTTGTGTATTTGCTAAATACTTACTGAATACCCACTATGTGTCAGCCACAGTTTTAGACATTCAGGAAAAATCAGGAAATAAAACAGATATTAACAGACCTAACAGTCTGTAAAGAGAGACTCTGTAGAATTGGTGGTATGTACAGATACAAAGGAGTTCAAGATGAGCCTGGGCAACATAGCAAGACCCTATCTTTACAAATCTTTCTTTAAAAAATTATCCAGGTGTGGTGGTGCATGCGTATAGTTCCAGCTACTCAGGAGGCTGAGGTGGGAGGATCACTTGAGCCTGGGAGGTCAAGACTGCAATGAACCATGATCACACCATTGCACTATAGCCTGAGTGACAGAGAAAGACCCTGTCTCAAAAAAAAAAAAAAAAAAAAAAAAAAAAAAAAAAAAAAAAAGAAAGAAGGAAAGAAAGAGAATAAGCAAAATGAAAGAAAGAAGAGAGAAAAAAAGAGAGAGAAAGAAAGGAAAGAAAGAGAGAGAGAGAGAGAGAAAAAGCAAGCTAACTTCTGGTAGGCAGTGGTAGTAGGTAAAGGCAGAGAAGTTCCCTAAGGGGGATGCCAACAGGCTTGGTGTGAGTTGGGTCCCTCCATGATGCACACATCCAAGACACAATGAGATCTTCAAGAGATTGGAGGCAACACCCATGAAGGGAAAAAGAGATGGAGCCAGAAAAGGTGGTGAAAGCCCACAGCCTCCGTGAAGTTCTGACCCTGTTAAAAGGGGAGAAGGAGGAAAATTGGCACTGGGGAAGAAGGGTCCTGCTGCGCAGTGTGACTCTGATGAGCAGACGGATGGGAGACCCTGAGCCAGTGTTGCCCAGCTGAGGAATCTGTCTTTTAGGAGTGCACCTACATTTGTCCTCTGCTGTGCTGCTGGGGGTGCCCTGCGGGTTTATGGTCCCCCTGGCAAGGAGATAGCGGATTGAGAAAGGAGGCAGCTGGTGCTGTTCCTCAATTGTATTAGCCAGTATTGCATTTCCTTAGTGTCTTTGAAATTCAAGGAAGCTAGAGGCAGGAGAGTAGAAAGGAAGGGGACAGAGAGCAACTATATCCATTTCCTAGATAAAGCATTGCTAGATCAGTGAACAGTAACAGTGGGCATTCATTAAATGTTATTGATTGTTTTAATTATTTTATTTTATGAATTTTTGAGAGAGATAGTCTCACTCTATTTCTCAGGCTGGAGTGCAGTGGTGTGATCATAATTCACTGCAACCTTGAACTCCTGGGCTCAAACAATTCTCCTTCTTCAGCATTCTGAGTAGCTGAGACTACAGGTGGTTGCCACCACACCCGGATAATTTAGAAAAAAAAAAAAAAAAAAAAAAAAAAAAACGTAGAAACTGAGTCTCTCCATGTTACCCAGGCTGGCCTTGAATTCCTGGGCTCACGAGACACTCCTGCCTCAGCCTTCCAAAGCACTAGGGTTACAGGTGTGAACCACCATGCCTGGCCCTGTTTTAATTATTTTCTTTACAATATTTTGTTATTGATCATGAGTAAATACAATTAGATATGAATTATATATTCTTTTTTTTTTTTTCTTTTTTGAGACGGAGTTTCGCTCTTGTTACCCAGGCTGGAGTGCAATGGCGCGATCTTGGCTCACCACAACCTCCGCCTCCTGGGTTCAGGCAATTCTCCTGCCTCAGCCTCCTGAGTAGCTGGGATTACAGGCACACGCCACCATGCCCAGCTAATTTTTTGTATTTTTAGTAGAGATGGGTTTCACCATGTTGACCAGGATGGTCTCAATCTCTTGACCTCGTGATCCACCTGCCTCAGCCTCCCAAAGTGCTAGGATTATATTCTTGAATAATAATTAAAACAATAAAATGAGGCAAATCAGCTATTCCCTCTAATACCAAGCTCTGTTTTTATTTGGCATAACGCACAAAGTATTTTGTTCCATCCTTTATAGTATATGAAACTTTCACTAGATTTATGACATCCCAGATTATTTCTTGTTAGATCTACTATTGTCATCTTCCTTTTCCTTTTGGAGAAAAAAAGAGAATATATTTATGTATTTCACCAATATGATTATAGGAATCTTTATAGTATATGTTGGCTCAAATAAGAAGCAGGCATTTTTATGGTTGTTGCATAGTTTATCTTGTATTGTATCCTTAGAGATGCTGCAAAAAATGTTCAAAGTATAGATAAACCACTGTTCTGATAAAATATGAAATTAAGTAAGTTTATAACTATTTTTCTACTTAGAAACTTCTATAAGTTTTAGAGATTTGGTTTAGCAGTTCCCAAAGTTGAATGCTTGAGTAAAAACTTTCCTGAAAACAAAAGTACTGAACAAATGGGCTGAGAATCTCACGAGAAGAAACCTGTCAAGATTCTCAGTCCTTGAGAAGCAGCTTAGGGAGAATATCCCAACAGATAGGTTTTTTATTGTTAAGGTATTGACACTTTCTCTTCTTTTGAGAAAAATATGAAAAATAAGAAGATATTTAAAACATAATAAAATAAGTAGGTCTGTATTCAGTTAGAAAAAGAAAAACTCGTGTAAAAATGTTTAAGTTTCCATGTGACAGCCTTACAACTCTGGTAGAAGCAATATGTTCCTCAAATAGTTTTTCTTTCTTTGATTTGAACATGCTACTTTCTTACAGTTTCACACTTTTTTGGTCAGTTAGTACATTTCTTATTGTTTTGTTTTATTTTGTATTTCGATGGAACAAAATATGAGTATACATTTATGGGGTACATGAGATACTGCTACCGGTATACAATGCATAATATGACATCAGGGTAAATAGGATATACATCAGCTCAAGCATTTATCATTTCTTTGTGTTAGACACACTCCAGTTATACTCTCTTAGTTATTTTTAAATCTGTAATAAATTGTTGACTGTATAATGAACTATTATTGACTGTAATCACTTTTTTCGTGCTATCAAACAAACGCTAGACCTTTTTGTACCCATGAATCATCCCCAGTCTCCCCACCCTTTACTACCTTCCCAGCTGCTGGGGTGTAACCATCCTTCTACTCCATCTCCATGAGTTCAACTGTTTTAACTTTTGGCTCCCACAAATGAATGTGAACATGCGAAGTTTGTCTTCCTATGCCTGGCTTATTTCACTTAGCATAATGTCCTCAATTTCTATCCATGTTATTGCAAATGACAGAGTTTCATTCTCTTTATGACTGAATAGTATTCCATTGTGTGTAAGTACCACTTTTTATAATCCATTCATCTGTGGATGGACAGTTACGTTGCTTCCAAATCTTGGCTACTGTGAATAGCGCTGCAGTAAACACAGGAGTACAGATGTCTCTTAATAGACTGATTTTCTCTCCTTTGGGTACCTAGCACTGGGATTGCTGGATCAGATGGTAGTCCTATTTTTAGTTTTTGAAAAACGTCCATACTATTCTCCATAGTAGCTATACTAATTTATATTCCCACCAACAGCGTACACAGATTCCCTTTTTTCCACATCCTGGCCAGCATTCGTCATGGCCTCTTTCTTAAATACTTTTTTAAAAGAAATATGAATCTTCATGTTAATTTATATAGCAACATGACTGATGATAACTGTTTCATTCAAGAAGAGAATAATTATGTAGTAATCATAATATAAACTGTAAATCCTTGCTAAAAAAAAATATGAATTAGTGAAAGCATGAGGTACAGAAGGAACTAGACCAAGGATAATATAGTGTCACCTGGCAGAAATTTCATCTCACTTTCTCTCTCTCTTATCTTAATGCACAAATGATTTACTGCCAAAATTTGAACCCAGCCAATAACAAACTCAGGTTGTATTAGAAAATCAATGCTTTTAATACCTGTTTAGTGATTAAAATATTTTTTTCTTTTAAAACAGATAAGCATTAAAATTATACTCCTATTTGCACCCTCTATGTGCTGAGCAAACCCCTTTGCTGGTACAAGTGTATTCTTCAGAACAGACCTGTCCCAAATATCTCAAATGACAAATTCGTGGACTTCGGAGAAATGTACGTTCACAGGCAGAAAAAAAAATCTTTAAGATATTATGTAGGCATAGTTTGCGCACTGAGAAACTTAGAGATTTATTCATAAATCTTATAGAAATTAAGGACTCAGAAAAAAAGTCCATTAATAAAATTGGAATTCCCCAACAATTTAATATTGTGAAATACACAGTGAGCAATTCCACAGCTAACTCTGATAACTGCTTTTATGTTTCTGTTCAGTTGAGGAAAAATCCTTTCAGGAGTTCCTATCTAATCACTTTGCTTGAGGTCTTGGCTATCAAGGAAGAAAAAAAAAATCTCTTCACCTTCATATAAATGTTCTCTAGTTTATTAGGATATGATCATCGATTTAGAAGTAAGTGAGTTGCATAAAGGTCGTTGGAGACAAACTCCCCATAACAAGATGAAAGGAGAGCAAGTTATTAGACCACCATGAAAATAAAATTAATTACTTCCCTTTATTAAAGGTAGAATTATATTGTTTTTAAATATAGGTTCTTATGTAAAAGCCATAGAAAATTAGAATTGGAGAGGAATAACTTAGAAATTACTTAGGTTGAGATCTTCATTTTACAAAAGTGAAAATGTACTAAAGAAGGTACATTACTGAACTAAAGATCTAGTTGCAACAGAATTGAGCATTAGGTGAATAATTATGGAGATGCCAATATATAGTTGTTAGAATTTCTAAAAGAGTCTGTATCCAGTTCTGTGTTTCAATCTTTTTAAATGCTATTATTTTTTCATTGAATAGAATCTTGTTGACAATTTTTATTATAAAAGTAATTCATGCAAGTAATTTTTTAAATGTCATAATGTAGGAAGATGAAAAACATAAAGTAACATTCTTGAGCACTACCAGTCACCCACTAATTCACCTAATTCCACTCTCCACAGACCATCAGGAGTTTAAGTTTTTTGTTATCCTTGTAGCTATAGGTGTAATAGTTAATTACCTATTTGTTTTTCTTCTTAACTTAGGAAATTTAGAATATCTACATCTCTGTTAAAAGCTTTCAAGAATTTAGCTTATTAATTACACTTTCTGATGTATCAGTTATATTCTTACTCTTTATATTTATATTGTAGCTTATTCCATGGTATACCTATAGGTTGACCTAAAATAAAATAAACAGATTTTACAGTTCGATGGTAATGTCATCTTTTGGGATCTAAAACTAAATAGAATTTGGACCTATCAAAAAATAGAGTATAAATCCAAGTCTTTCAAATGATACCACTGAAAAAAGACATTAGCAAGCAACCCAGTATACTACCTCTCCTATTATTTTGCTTCTAGCATCTGCTGGATCCTTCTCAACTGTGCTTTTTCTTGCAAACCATGTTGCCTCTTTTCTTGGAATTATATATTATTCTAATTGGTGAATTTGAACAGCATTTTTTTCATATAGGTTGAGTAGTAGAGACGCTTTCTGAATCCGTGCTCTTACACTTGACTTGTTTGAGCTATATATGATATTTGGAGTTCAACTCCTTTTTCTTAAAGTATAGCTTTGTATCTTGACCTCCAAGGCTCCGTTTCAGCAGCCTGCGGTCAAATGGCAGAGACTGATGATCGTCCTGCGAGTTTTTCAGCAGTCTGCTTATCTTCTCCATGGACACAGAGAGACTGCATTTCCCAGCCTTCCTTACAGTTAGACATGGCCAGGAATCAATAGCAGGAGTCATAGCTTCCATTTAGAGGACACGTTTGTTTTGTTTTGTTTTTTGTGTAAATTCAGGGGATACAAGTGTAATTTTGTTGCATGGATATATTGCACAGGGATGAAGTCGGGCTTTGAGTGTATTCATCTCCTGAATAACGGACATTGTCCCCACTGTGTACTTTCTGATCATCTCCCCGTCCTACCCTTACCCTTCCTACTTTCCATTGTCCATCATTCCACATGCTACATCGGTATGTACAAATTATTGAGCTCCCACTTTGAAGTGAGAACATGCAGTCTTTGTCTATGTCTGAGTTGCTTCACTTAAAATAATGGCCTCCAGTTTCATCCATGTTGTTGCAAAAGATATGATTTCATTTTTTAATAGCTGAACAGTATTCCGTTGTGTATATGTCACGTTCTCTTTATCCAGTCATCCACTTAGGATGATTCCATTTCTTCACTGTCCTGAAATGTGCAGATATCTTTTTGCTCTAATGGTTTCTTTACCTTTGAGTAGATCGCCAGTAGTGGGATTGCTGGATCACATTGTTCTATTTCGAGTTCCTTAGTTCCTTGAGAAATCTCGGCACTGTGCTCCATAGAGGCTGTACTAATTTACATCCCCACCAGCAGTGTGTAAGAAAGGGTGTGGAGAAAAGGGCTAGGGATTTTATGAAGCAACTGTGGTTCCACCACGCATTCTTCCCACAGACAGCAGAGCCACAGTCAGGAAGGACCTGGGTCCTTGAATGCATGTGTAAGGAAAAGCCACCCACAGAGAGCTGTTTTCAACCATTAAGCACATGAGGAATAAACATCTAATTGTAAGGCTCGGGTATATTTGTTACAGCAACTACCATTCTTTTCTGGAGTTTTCTTAAGGATTTTCTCTTTGTCCTTCGAGTTCTGAAATTCCACTAAGATATCTAGGTTTGAGAATTTTTCATGCAAACCTTTCATGCATTCTGATCAGTTCTTTCACTTTAAATACTTGAAGGGAACATTCTGCTATTCCTTCTCTACATACTCTTTCCCAACATTATCTCTGCTCACCCCTCCTAGAACGGCTATGAGATAAATGTTGAACTCCTTGAAACTTGCCTCCATCTCTATATCTTTTCTCTAATATCCTATACCTCTGGGTTTTTTTTTTTTTGTTTTTTTTTTTTTTTTGTTGTTGTTGTATGTATGATACACTGACTGCCTCAACTTTGTCTCTAAGATGCCCAAGACCGGTTCGCATTTTATTACATGCTCTATCCATTTTGGTCAGGGGTGAGGGATTGTGACCACATTTTTTTTTGGGGGGGGGGACGGAGTTTCGCTCTTGTTACCCAGGCTAGAGTGCAATGGCGCGATCTCGGCTCACCGCAACCTCCGCCTCCTGGGTTCAGGCAATTCTCCTGCCTCAGCCTCCTGAGTAGCTGGGATTACAGGCACGCACCGCCATGCCCAGCTAATTTTTTTTGTATTTTTAGTAGAGACGGGGTTTCACCATGTTGACCAGGATGGTCTCGATCTCTTGACCTTGTGATCCACCTGCCTCGGCCTCCCAAAGTGCTGGGATTACAGGCTTGAGCCACCGCGCCCAGCCCGTGACCACATTTTTAATATCCGAGAGTTTTTTCTTTCTACTCTGCTCTTTTATCTAAAATACAAGTTTGATCTAATTTTTGATATATAGTCACCTCTGGAAACTGTTTAGGAATTCTAACTTTTTAAAAGTGTCTATTTTGTTCCCAGAAATATGTAGAAAAACATATTTCTTTCTTCATCCTCCATCCTTTCCTTTACTCTGTCAATCTTTCATTGTTCTTTCATGTTGATGAGCAAGACCTTTGGAGTGTTTCACAGCCCCCATGTCTACTTACCCCCCAGGCCAGTGGACTAAACCATGGCCAGGGGCCCTTTGGTTCCCTGGAAGTGGCTGGGTCAGGCCCAATATCCAGAGGTTTCTGTGCTGGAAAGGTGGGCAGAGCACAAGTGGGAGGGCCAAGGACTCTGTCAGTAGTTAAAATAAAGAAAGCCTTTCTCTGGGGATTGAGCTTTGTGGGGAAGATGCCTTTTCGTGTGTGTGTGTGTGTGTGTGTGTGTATGTGTGTGTGTGATGTATGTGTGTGTATGTGTGGTATATGGTGTATGCATGTGTGTGTGTGGTGTATGCGTGTGTGTGTGTGTGTGTGTGTGTGTGTGTGTGTATGGTGTGGTGTGTGTGTGTTTCCCCCCTCAGCCCCATGTGGAAGTCCAGCTTTGCCTGGAGATCTGCACTGCTTCTCCCTGAACTCCCAAGCCCTCTGATTAGGCCTCCTCGCCAAGAAGTCCTTTCTCCCCACTCCTTGAGAAAAGAGTCTCTAAGGTTAACTGACAGCAAAAGAGGCAGCTTTCAGCCCTGGCAAGAGACAGAGGAATAGCAGCCAGGGTCTGGCTCCTCAAACGTGAGCCCGTGGTTATCCCAAAAGCTTCTGTCCATGGTCTGCTGCAGAGCGGCACTGGCCAGCAGCAAGGAAGGGCCTGGTGCCAGAGATTGCCAGTGCCGAGACTGGACTCAGACTGACCAGGGATGTCACCTCCTGCAAGACCCTCATCTCTCTGTACTTCAGACCTTCCCTCTCTATACTGTGTAATCTCAGCATGTCCATCAAAGGATTACAGTGAGGAAAAGTTTCTTCTGAGGCCTGTCCCGTGGCCACCTCCCATCTGCATCCTCCTGTGGCCATCTCTGCCTGTGAATGTCTGTGTCCTAATCTCTTCTTCTTATGAGGACCCCAGTTATGTTGGATTAGGGTCCACCCATTATGCCTCATTTTACCTCTTCACCACATTTTACCTTATTCACCTCTTCAAGGGCCCTGTCTCCAACTACGGTCGCATTCGGAGGTACTAGGGGCTAGAATTTCAATACATCAATTTTTAGTAGGGGGAAAGGGGGCACGATTCAGCCCCTAACACATACAAACCGCTGGAAAAGCCTCTGCACACAGCCAGCTTTCTATCAATGTGAGATAGTGCTCAGGAGAAAAGCAGGTTCCCCTCTCTCATCCCTGGCTGTGCTTCCTGATCCAAGGAATTCTCTGTCCTTGGTTCCCTGCGATTATTTGCTCCACATGGAAGTCCCAGGAAGAAGGAGGCTATGTCCAAGTGCAGGTCAGGTTCCTTCTCAGCGGGGGCTGCAGGAGAGGAAAGTCAGCATCAGTGGTGAAAGACGGATCCCACCCACTGTGGCTGCGAGGGGCCCTCACATGGAAACAGGGTCACATGAGAGACACCTCCTCACCGCTGTCCCTACATCTACTCTGACTCTTTTCCAGACTGTGCTGTCCACTGTCACCATAGCGATCTTTTAAAAATACCTAGCTCGAATTTTGTAAGTTTAGAAATCCTAAGAAGAACATTCTACTTTTTCCCATAATGTTCCTTGATGCACTGTCTCTTCTGAGAAAACTCTGGAAATTGTATTCTTTACGGATTTAAGTAGGCAGGCAATAAGATGGGAAGGTTGATTGGATTCCATCTCAAGTTCTAAAGAAACTATGATGAGTTATGGGTTTCTTAGTGAATCTTTTATAACTATGCCAAATTGGTCACTTTGAATTTTGAAATGTAAATTATCTCCAAAACCTCGCAGTAACTTTCAATTCGGCATCTTTTTACGGAAATGCACAGATGGCCAGAATAATGGTAGCCTTAAGATTTAAGAAGTCTTTGAGACTGAGGGGAATTCCTAAGCCAGAATTTCTGAGTAGTATTTTCCTACAGACCATCTCCAGAAAGAAGAGACTAGGTTCATCAAGAGAGGAAAAGTTTTCTTCCTTCATAGTAAACCTACCTGGGCTAAGTTCAGGGTGCCCAGAACCATCCCCATGTTTGGAAGACTGCCACTAGGGTTCTCTGGGAGAAGTACCTGCAAATTTAAAGGGAGCACACGGTGGTGACTTCCCCCACTGGGAGGCTCCTGGGCACAGGCAGGCCTTCTCTGTCTTCACCCCAACCTATCTGTGGAGCCCACTAGCTCCTCCCCACATGAAACTGCAAGAAGTCTCTGTGCAGAGTATTCCTGTCTTGCAGATGAGGGCTCTAAATAATAAGTGATGTTTTGAAAATAAGATAATCTCTATCAACAGCTCAGATAGGAGAATTGGGGCCCCCAGCACCCAATTATGCTTAAGATCACACTGCTTTTTTTTTTTTCTAGAACGAAAGAGGAGAAAACATGGGAGTCCCAGACCCCCTGAGAGGAGAGCTCTTAGGGTAATGAGATATGAGATAGAGAGAGGAGAGAGATGGGGGGGTGGTGCGGGCAGGCAGGGGGAGATGCTTCATGTTCATCACTTTGCCCGGGGCTAGCCCCATGCAGTATCAGGATAAATCTGGCTCAGAATTTATCCAGGCAGGAAAGGACCCAGACTTGGTGGGCTCTCTTCATAAACTCTCGATTCCTACTGAAGCTGGTGGTTCCTGTAGTTTCAGAATTGCTTGGAGTCAAGAAACGAGCAGAGGAGGTTTTGCCAAGTAGGACATCAGGGGACAGAAAATGTATGTGTGGGTTGGTGGCAAACAACACAGAAAATGATTCAAGGAGCCAAGTTGCCTTGTATTTCCTCTGTTTTCCTTGAAAACCCAGGGCATACAACTAGGGACAGATGATTCCTGCCCATGCTTCTCAACTCAAGGCAAACAGGAAAAATGAAATACATAGCAAAGAAAAGGAAGTGCAGCCCCAGGAAAGTAACTTGAAGAACGAGGAGCACGGTTTGGATGGGTGCAGTGACTCACACATGTGATCTCAGTATCTTGGGAAGCCAAGGTCGGCGGATTGCATGAGCTCAGGAGTTCAAGACCAGCCTGGCCAACATGGTGAAACCCTGTCTCTCTGAAAAACACAGAAATTACACGGGTGCAGTGGCAGGCTCCTGTAATCCCAGCTACTCTGGAGACTGAGGCAGGAGAATCGCTTGAACCTGGGAGGTGGAGGCTGCAGTGAGCCAAGATCATGCCACTGCACTCCAGCCTGGGTGACAGTAAGACTCCCTCTGAACAAAAACAAACAAACAAACAAAAAAGAAACACCACAGTTCATTCTTCAAATATCCCAGTTTTCCTACTATCTTGCATTTAGCAGTCTTTTGTAAGACATATCAAAGGCCTGACTTTTCCTCCTCTCAAACTCTCAAGAAAAATACCACTGCATTTATTAAAAATTCAACAAAACAATTAATTGGCTCCTTTGTAGAGGAAATATACTCTACCTATTATTCTCTGTGGTGAACTTCTTCCTCCCAGTATTCCTCTTTTAAATGATGTTCTGCCTTACTTTTTCTTCTGTTTTTGTTTGTTTGTTTGTTTGTTTTGCAACAGAGTCTTGCTCTGTTGCCCAGGCTGGAGTGCAGTGGCGACCTTGGCTTACTGCACCCTCTGCCTCCCGGGTTCAAGCGATTCTTTTCCCTCAGCCTACTGAGTAGCTGGGATTACAGGTGCCCGCCACAATGCCCAGCTAAATTTTATTTTTTTAAATTTTTTATAGAGATGGAATTTTGACATGTTGGCTATGCAAGTCTCGAACTCCAGACCTCAGGTGAGCTGCCGGCCTCGGCCTCCCAAAGTGCTGGTATTACAGGCATGAGACACTGCGCCAGGCCCCGCCTTACATTTACTTCTGTCAAGCAATTAATTCTCAATGAGCACAAGCTCATATTGTAAGCACATATGTTTGCTTTTGGGATAAAGTTGTTAATGGCTAAATGTATTCATTGTTCCTGGTTTCACAAGCTCATGATGGCAGGCACCATAATGTTTTCCAAGTCCTGGTGACTGTTTTCCTTTGCACAGGGCACGGGGCCTGTCTCTCACATTCACAGCTGTTGTGCATGCTTTGCATTGAGAAAAAGGAAAGAGAGCCAGGAGAGGAAAAAAAAATCATTTGTGATGAGTGTGGGAACAAGTGCTCACTTATCCTCTCCCACTCCGTCTCTGGAATAAGTCTGAATTGCCTGAAAGTGACGTAGTTTCCTAGAATGAACTGGAGTCCAAAGCAGGTGCAGGGGGGCTGAGTTAATCAAGACAAAGCTGCTATGACTTTAAACCACAAAAATAGTCTCCCACAGTCAGGGGACTAGTGGTGGCACACACCCGTAGTCTCAGCTACTCGGGAAGCTGAGACAGGAGAATCACTTCAACCCAGAAGATAGAGATGGCAGTGAGCCAAAATCGTGCCACTGCACTCCAGCCTGGGCAACAGAGGGAGACACCATCTCAAACAAACAACAAACAAAACTCCTTTGCGATCAGTAGTGAGAAAGAAACTTGAGAACAGCAGCCCAGGGTCATGGAGCCACTGGGCTGCACAAGGACTGCCCTCTCCTGGTGGCCAAGGTGCTCAGATTCTGAAAAGGAACGTTGTCATCCTGTTGGTGAGGTCATTGGCTGTAAGGTGGGAAGGGTGTTGTTGAGTCACCTTTGAAGAAAGTTACATGGTCTGAGCAAAATCTACTCATTCTAAACATGCTTATTTCTCAAGAGATACGAAGTACATTATTACACATGTAACGTTACTACATATATATAAATGGACCCACCCACACACATGTGCACACATGCACACATGCACATGCAAATATCTTTGGGCAGATATTTAAGAAATAGTTCCTGGGCAGTGGGACTAGGGGACGAGGTGGAAGATACTTACTTTGTGTTGTATACCCTTCTTTAGTGTTTATTTTTTTTTTTAATTTGGGCAACTTTGTAATTAATAAAAGGAAAGCAGTAATAGCCACAGGATTTCCCTGCTAGAATCCATATACTTTAAAATGATATATGTAGAGGGGTATGATGTCAGAATATTCTAGGCATAGTTCCACCAGGCCGTATGAAAAAGCATGGCTTTGCGGGAGCGGCTATGATTTGTGTGAGCACCATGGATGTTCTGCTGGCTGCTTTTTGACATCGTCCCTGTTAGGTTGTAAAGTACAGATGGGGTGACCACACTTTCCGTTTTATACGTCTCATCCTGATACTTTTCGTGCTCAAAATTGTCCTGGACAATAAATTTTATGTCCACCCTAGTTATAGGCAGCTATACAAATTGTTCATTGTGCATTTAATCTATTCTTGAAAATAACATTTTATGTTAAAAATCGGGGGGGGGGGAGGGTGGCACCTCCTAGTTACTGTGATAGCAATTTATATACATTATTTAACTTACTCTCGCAATGGCTTTTTGAGGTCAGTGAAATTATACTGATAACAGATAAATTGAGATTTGGTAACTTGCCCATAATTTTACTATAAACTTTGACTTTCTTACCTGCCAATTCCAGAAGTTCAGTCATACTGAGTTCTTAACTGTGTCTGTCCTTTCAAAACATTCAGACACACACAAACTCCTAATATCTGTGTAATTCTAATAATATCCTCCTACCTCTAATATAGACTTAATACAGATTTTAGAATCAAATCTTGTTCTCAACTCAAAATCCATTTCCTCCAGGACACCTCTGTCTTCTTAACTAGATCAATTTCTCTTGTTACATACTCTCAAAGCCCCTTTCAAAGGAGCTATCCATTTATAAAGACTCAGTTGATTAAGAGCTGTATTCCCAGTCTTCTATGTTTCTTGCAGGCAGTGAACACTTCTGTTTGCCTTTCAATATTTCTCCAGCACCAAGCATATTAAGTGAGTAGTGCTGACATATTCATAATCACTCAATGAGTATCTGTTGGAAGAATTGAGAGCAATATCTTGCCTGAAAACCAAAGAGGGGTTCTAGCATCTCACATGTAAACCAAAGGATCCTGCCATAGAAGAGGTGGTGAAAGAAGACAGTGAGACTTCTTTCCCACAGTGAGGCTCAAATTCTATGCTAACAAAGCCAGAATACCTCAGGCTTTCTGAAACAGGTGTAAATTCCTGTGTTGAGATCTAACTCCTGAGGAAGTCTCTGTGACATCATTTCAGATTAGTCCTCTTACCTTGCTATCCGGATTGGCCTCCACTAAGCTCATTTTGTATTCCTTAGTCCCACTACTGAAGTTCAGCCTTAATGACAGTGCTTCAGTTATATAACTTTTAATAATTTCCTAACTGTGCAGTTTAGGAAAGGCATTCTGAAAGAAAACACACACACAGCGACTTTGGCAGAGCAGTTATCCATGTCGAATAGTGGGACAGGGCTGGGAGTGACTAAGGGTGATTATGGGGTGCCTAAATACCTTCCACCCCCAGCTAACCCTTTTAAAGGCCAGTAGCAGTATTTTTCAGTGGTATTCTTATTATCCCTTTTTATAGCTGTATAAATCATCTCACGTTTAAATAAACTAAATGTTCTCCTTGGTTAGAATTTTCTTCCCCTTTAAAATGAAATGATTTAAGTTAATGCAGAAAACTTCACATTTCTGCTACAGTCCTTTCCCTAAATTAAAGAATTCTAGATGGGTGATAGGCTGCCCCAGGAATCAATCCTTCATCCAAATTTCTGTTCCTCTAGCAATATTCGTCTTATAGGTTTTGAAACCAAAGTTTGCAGAACTTCTTAAAATCACAATTGCACCCCATTGTTTCATTAATAATGACAGCAACGTGCACAAACATAGGTGCCTAATGAAAGTTTTTCCTTTGGATACAGCTGGCTATATATTAAGCAGCAGAAAGCAAGGACATAGCGAACAGGTTGCTTTTGGTATTGTTATTAGATTTGATTAATCTGTGAGGATGCCGTAAAGCTACGGAGGATGAGTGTCCGTAGAGTTAAATTAAGGGAGTGACACAGAAGAAACAGATCCAGTGGCAGAAGTTCCTCCTTCGTTTCAATCATCCAATTATTTACCCAAATGAGTATTTCCCATAATTTTACTATAAACTTTGACTGTCTTACCTGCCAATTCCAGAAATCACAGGAAGCGTGTTATTTGATACTATTATTTGATCACTAACTGCCTTTGCAACTTTTTCTTGAAGGTAGGAAAAGTGCAGAATTTGGCAACTAAAGATGTATATTTACTTCAACTAAAAAAAAGTTACTTGAGAAGCCATGGAGCACCTTGTACTTGATTCACAGAGGGACCAATTTTTTAAAAAAATCATTATAACTTACAGTTCTCAACAAATATGAGACTATATATTAACTATGCAGAGAAAACAAATGCAGCCTCTGAATTTAGTGCTAGTTTGCATTATCTCTAATGTGTTGTTCTTATTTGTATATCACAGCCTGAAGCTTTTGACATCCTTATATTTATCTGTCAGGAAAAACGTTTGGAAGAAAGGAATCACGAAGACCAATACGAAAATTCATTGAACTACTGAGACTTATAGGTTAATTTAAGTAGTGAGAAAACTCTATTTTAAATGTGATGATATACTAAAAAAATGAGACTATTTAGCATTGTGCTTTCCCTCCAGCAAGGCAAAAGGGCACCGGGTCTCGTGTTTTCATTTCTTTTCTTTTTAAAATTATTATTTAAACAGGACAAAAGTAATGTAATGCAGAACAAATGTCATTAACTCCAGAAAACTAAATAGCAAATGAGGCCATTTCTATCAAAGGCCTAAGATTCTTTTAATCACGCATTTGTTGTCAGCAGAACTGTATATTTGGCCTCTATAACTCTCAAACATTAGAAACCTTTATTTCACTTCTTTATATATTTATTCTGCTTCCTCCATATACTTTTCTTTCTATTAATTTAAACAGGAGGTCCCCTGACTTGGATATTTTTCTGTGAGGTTTTCCATGTGGTCCAGTATCGTCACTTGCTTTGGCTGAAGTCCACAGAGGCTAGGTGACCTGCATCAGGTATCCTAGAGTGTTGGAGGCTCAGCAAGAATTCTAATTCAAGAAAAACATGGCTTCCAACTTTTGTTTTAATCATTAGAATGCAGAGTAAAGATGTAGGACTTATCAAAAGAAATTGAAAAGTAATTATTTCTTTGTGTTTAACGATGTGGGGTGGAGGAAAGGGGAAAACTTGAACTCACTCCCCCAACCCACTCCAGCCAAAGTTTCCATTTGCTATCTCAGCCTTGAAGATGAATGGATTTTTAAAAGATTTCCCTGACATGCAAACGCCCATGGTACGTGTCAGTTCTCACACAGATGAAGATCACGAAATACAGTGGAACATCCTTAGCATTTGAAAGAATGCCTTGAATGTCTTCAGAGACCTGAGGAAATCCCTAGATCTCAGTTCCTCCTGTTCTGATCATGGTAGCTTCCTTCTCTGTGAAGCAGAAATAATAAGTACACATTCTTCACATGACTGTTATGAGGACTAACTGATGGATCCAAGGAGACCAGAGGAGCTATGGGAAGGGACAGCAGTTGGGCAATCTGTGAAAATGGGGTTCACTCTGAAACTCTCTCCATTCAGATCCAAGGCCAAGTGGTGGAGTTCCCTTGAAAACAAAACAAAAGAAGCAGGCTATTCTTTTTGCTTAAAAGAAATTTCTTAACAAAGCATGTTATGTTAGGCTGTTATTGGTCAATAACCCATTAATCAACTCAACCCAAGTACACTTTTCTTTATTCGTCTTATCTGCACTCACTAAGATAAGTGAAAACTACCTTCTCCACCATTTCTACTATATCGTTCAATCTTCCTCGTGTTTAACCAGCAAACCACACCTTTTTACTTAATAAAAGATATCGAGGCCAATGTGTTTAACATCAAATTCTCTTTTTCTTTCTGAAGCCTTTCTGTACTTTGACACTCTCTCCTTATTCCTAGAGCTGAAGAAAAACAGACCCTTACCAATTTAACAAATTCAGCCATCACTGATGAAGTGCCAGGCACCATGCTCTGGGCACCTTTTATCCATTGAGTCAATCATGTCCCATTCACCTTGCCAAGGCCTCTGTCTTTATGATCTCTGTACCTGCCGAAGCAACTCCTATCCCAGAAGAAGACCCACTCTATCCTCTCTTTCTCCTTGGTGCCAAGTCCAGAAAATAGCCTCCATTTGCTGTCTCTTATCTTTAATCAGTGAGTACAACTAACCCTTTATAGTGCCAACTTAGTGCCTGATATTTCAGCCTAAAACTCACCTATCGTGTTGGTACCATCCCATTTTGCAGATGAAGAAACCAGAGCAAAGAATTTGAGTGATGTGGCCACGTATGACCACAAGTAATGAAAGAAATAAGGATTTAGAGGGTCATTTGGGACCACGTTGTTAACCAGAAGCTCTGCTGTCCTCATATACTAAGTGGAATGTTGAGGATTTTTTCAATTTGTGTACCACCCTTTTTTCCACCTTGTTTCAATTACGTAAGTAATTTCAACATAGCTTCCTAATCTGAGAATGAGAAGAGAGTGATCCTAAATACGGTTCTTCAGACATCTACCTTTGCCTTTGTTATATTATGAGTGCTATTTGAACCCTTACAGTCTGGGGAAGTTGGAAGGACTCACTCTGGGACCTGCAGCTGTGACTTTCAGTGGCAGGGCTAAGGAGCAATTCTTAGCCACCCTGAGATGGAAAGAAGGGGTGGGGACTTTGATTGTGAGGGGCAGGAGAGCTCACGGTAGGGTGGAAGTGAGCCACCATCTGCCCTTGGTCGTGGGAAAGCAAGGAGCATTCGTTCAAGTAGGGGAATGCGCTTTTTAGAGGAGACATGCCAAGTTGCCCAGTGGCCACTCTTTTGAAGGCAGCAGGAACGGGGGAGCAGCCTCTGCTCACGGTCCCGAGAGAATGCCCTGGTGTACTGTGAACTGGACACACCAGGAAAGCAATCCCTCCCTGCACATCAAACACAGCTAAAGTTCACATTCCCTAGGAAGGGATGCTCTTTAAGCTGTATTTCGTAACATTTAATTATCTCTAAATCCTTTTGAAAGGATTCGTTGACACCTAAAAGAACTTTGAGACTAAAAACTTATACTAGTCATTGCTACTCAGGAGACATCTCTGGCTGGAGAAAACATGACACCAGAGAGCACGGGAGAAAAGTGAGCTTTGTTCAGAATGGTGTCATTATCACCACAAATCCAATAGCGAGGAACATAGTCAAATGCTGTCATAGGGAAGGATAGAGGTTCCAGCTGGGATCTGTAGTACACGTAGTTCAGGAATGAAAGCACTAGAGCCTTAACCAAAACTGTGACTAGGAAGCTGCTTTGAGAAATACTCTGGGGTATTAATAGCTATGTTTAGCAGTTTGTTGCATTTTGTGTCGTAAATAGAGAAGAGAGGGAGTAAAGGAATTTTAGAAGAAACAGATCATGGAACTACAAATACAAGGGAACTGCATTCCTTAGGAAGCAAAATTAGCCTATTTTGATTAGTTTAATTTCCAAATGTCTGTAGGGTATTCAGTAGACCATATCCTGTGGAAAGTAAGAATTATAGACTTATAAAGAGGGTGAAAGGTCAGGGATGGAGATGTCAACCCCATAGAGAGAATAATTGAATCATGTGTCTCATTGAAAAATTGTTTAGGTCTCCAGTTCTAGCAGCTATGAGAGTTAAAATTATCCTCCTATTCCACTCCGTGTATTTCATTATTTAGACATCATATATTAGACATAAGGAAGAACGTCTTGAGTGTAAGAGTGATTAAACACTGAAACAGACTACCAAAGGAGCTTGTGAAATTATCAACTCTAGAACATTTTAAAAATAGAGGCGACCATCTGTCTTAAATGATTTTGGTGGTAATGTGTCTTGGAAAAGGAGACTGGACAAAATGAGTTTGATCAGGGAATTTTAGGTAAATAATTTTCTGAACATTTTTCTAATCTGGTGGCCTCATGTATACACATACATTTTTATTTTTATCATGAACTGTTCTGACTCTATGTCATTTTTCTGATGTTGGTTTATAAATTACTGAAGGGGTAGTTCTTGCAGAAATTTTTATATCCCTTATGCTGTATCTAATATTATTGCTCAGTATTCGTTTTTTTTAACAAGAACATTGAATGCTATGTACAATATGCACACTTTCAGGAAGATTTAAAATAATTATGACTCAACTTTTGATAAGGGAGAAACCTAGATTGGAGAGATGAAATGAAAAATTTAAAAAGGAAGGAAAGACTATAATGTTTAGGGGAGGCAAAATTCTACCTCTACACTTTCAGGAATTTTGGGGTGGACCTGAGAACTAAAGTAACATAAGTCAGATCAACGGAAGAAAAGCATACAAATGTATGTAATGCAAGTTTTACATAGCACAGAAGCCTTCATAAAGAAATGAACAAAGAAATCCAACAAAAGTTAAGTTGGGAAAAAAGCAACCAAATTATGTGGGAGACTAGCAATAAAGACTGTCCATGATTCACCCAGCTTCAACTTCTGGTTTTTCATGACAGAAATATTACTTTCCTTCTAGTATAGAGAGAACATCTCTCACACGTGAACATTATCTCCTGCTTTTGCAAAACAGAAGGAAGGTCAGCCTGACCTACTTGCCCTTCCTGTTTCTCAACTGCTTTTGACTCAACATCGTCAGTTTGCCAAAGTTACATGTTTGGAGGTGCCATATTCTCAAATCTTGCAATTGGTATGAATAAGGAAGAGATGGTGAACAAATATAAAACTAACCTTGAAGTATAAAGAGATCATTTTGATTTGTAACCACAAATCCTTTTATTCAACCCTTCTTTCTTTCACAATTGTTGATCAAGAAACCATGTACATAAGAAACAATGCCAACTAGAATGGGGAAGGACGTACCATTTCATGACCTCATCAAAATGGGACTCCTGGGAAAAAGCATCAGTGAAAAATCCAGCTGCGACCAAGAAGCTTGAAGGAGACTTTTACTTTCTTTTTTCTTCCCATGCTCTAAAGCTCTTGACTATTCCAGATGGAGAAAACAAACTCCTGTCTGGTTTACCTATCTAGTCACAGATAGTCATCTTGGAACAGAAAGTGAATAGTAGGTCTGTGCGGAGAGCTAGGCCTACCCTGTCTTGGGGAGCCTCTTACTGAGAAAGGGACAAGAAAGGACAGCTAGGGACATTGTGTGTGGGTACCGTCCTTTAACATGCCAGGAGCTTTCCCACAGTAAAATGCAATTAATAAATGTTTTGATGTCTGACCAATGAGATTAACAGCTCCATGCCCTTTAGGTGGAGCCAGTAAAGAAGACACAGAAAACAACAGAGGAATTGCCTTCCCGACAGATGAAAACGTAAAAGTCCAGAGCATAGATGCTTAAGCAAGGAGTTCACAGAGGATTTCAGATATTTGAACTGGATTTCCAAGGAAGCATTTCTTTGATTTCTTTCTTATATGTTAAATATTATTTATGCGGGGTAAAAACAATAAAACATCATCATTAATAAAAATTAACCAAGTTGAATTTTATTATGAAGAAATCATTTTACACCTAACAAGGGTCAGGATGGATATAATGGGAATACACTATTGTTGTCGTGCTATGATGTCTAAAACATTTTTGATAGAAATAATCTGCCTTAATTACTATTGATATTAGTCTTTGTTTACATCAAGCCTGGGTGACTCAGGGCAATGTTAAGGAAAAACAAATACAGTGAATCTTATGCAACCTTTGGTTGATCTGCATTGACAAACATATTGGAACACCAAAGCTTCAATATGACCTATGGATCAAGGTTCTTGCAAATCAAAACATGAAACTGAAGACCAAAACTACAGCCGGGCGCAGTAGCTCATGCCTGTAATCCCAGCACTTTGGGAAGCTGAGACGGGCAGATCACAAGGTCAGGAGTTCAAGACCAGCCTGGCCAACATGGTGAAACCCCATCTGTATGAAAAATACAAAAATTAGCTGGGAGTGGTGGTGGGCACCTTTAATCCCAGCTACTTGGGTGGTTGAGGCAGGAGAATCGTTTGAACTTGGGAGGCGGAGCTTGCAGTAAGCCAAGATTGTGCCATTGCACTCCAGCCTAGGTAACAAGGCAAGATTCCATCTCAAAAAAAAAAAAAAAAAAAAAAAAAAAGACCGAAACTACAGTGCTTCCTCTATGCACATATTAGAACATCTAAATTTTAAAGACTCACCATCCAAGTGTTGGCAAGAATGCAGAATAACTGAAATTCCCACACTTGACTAATAGCAATGTAAAAATGGTATGTGAATTTTGGAAGATAGTTTGGACGTTTATTAAAAATTGAAAGCATACCAACTCTATGACCCATCCATTCAACTCTTAAGAATTTACTTCAAAAAAATGAAAGCCAGTGTTCATGCAAAGACTTGTAGAAGAATGTTCATAACCTTTTTGTTTTTATAATAGCCCTAAACTAGAAACAACCCAAATGTCCATCAGTAATGGATAAACAAATTATGTTCTTCAAACATACAACAGCAGGGGTCTCCAATCCCCAGACCTTGGACTGGTACCACACAGCAAATACCCAAATCAGGAACTGGTCCACACAAGAGAGGTAAATGGCAATTGAGCACACTTTACCACCTGAGCTCCACCTTCTATCAGATCAGCAGTAGCATTAGATTGTCCTGGGAGCAGGAACCCTATTGCACATGCAAGGGATCTAGGTTGCACATTCATTATGCAAATCTAATGCTGGATGAAACCACCACCACCACCACCCCTCACTCCTGTCTGTGGAAAAATTGTCTTCCACAAAACTGTTCTCTGGTGCCAAAAAGGTTGGAGACTGCTGTACTGTAGAATACTACACAGCAATACCCATAAATGATTTAGCGAAACACACAACAATGTGGATGAATTTCAAAATTATGCTGAGTGGAAGAAAAGCCCAGGAAAAAAATAAAAGAGTCCATACTGTATACTTTCATTTATATTATGATCTGGGAAATGCAAGCTAATCTACAGTGACAGGAAGCAGAATAGTGACTGCCTAGGAAGAGGTACTGAAAAAGATAAGAGGAGGATTTACAAGTGCACCAGGAAATTTTGCATGTGGTGGATACATCCACTGTCTTAACTGTGGTCATGGTTGCATGGGTATATACATAATGTCAATTAGCAGATTATGTACTTTTAAAATGTGCCATTTCTTATATGTCTATTATACCTCAAGCTGTTTACACACACACACGCACACACGCACACAGCTGAGAAAGCCCCTTGAATCTGCTCCTCCTCAAATACAACAGACCATATGGCTTTTTTTTAAAGATGACTAAGTTTAAAGAGGCTGGAATGTACCCACAATTTACTTTTCCTGATCACAAAAGCCTAGACTTGAAATGCTGTGCAAGGTTGCTTGACAGAGGACCAGTAGTGAAGCCCACGACTGAACAACAGGAAGTTGTGTTTGCTTTCAGAAAGAAAGAAGCCGGTTCTCAGCACCATGTGACAGGAAGGAGTTTGTTACTGACTTGGGGTTTGGCTGGTATTTTCAGCTAAAGGAATGAAGTGAAAGTTTTGAGTCAAGTCTCTGAAGTTACTATTTTAGAGACTGCTGAAAATCTTTTTTTTGTCCCAGTTGCCTCTCTGGAAGGAAAGATTGGAAGTGGAGAAGCAAACTTTTCGATGTGGAGGAAACATTTCTGGAGGCTGGTGTCAAGAGTAACTCAGCCTTTCAATTTCTCAGCAGGCAGAAATCTGCAGAACTTTTCTGAAGGTTACTTCTGCTCAGAAGGCTTTAAAATTGAAAAGCAGAATTGTAATCCTTTTGCTGTTAACACAGATGGTCTCAATGATTCAAGCCTTACCACAATGTCTTCTTTGAGATGAATACAAAAGAAATTATGAGATAGAATTCTGGTGTTCCTTGACAAACCTCCTCCTCATATGACAAAATAAATCATGGGAGTTTGATTTCGGTCTGCTTCCGCCTTCCTTTGTGAGTACAGGTTTTCTTCACTTCTTGAAGCCAAAATCTTCAATCAGTTGGCTTTCAAAGATTATTTACATGTTTCCAGTTATGCCACAATCACTTAATATACAAACTAAACAATAAACCTGTTCATTAAAACTTGTTTTGAGCAGAATTAAAACTTATTTTGTTTTAGTTGCCGAGTTTGGAGGCATTTCCATTTTACGGTTAGTAAGTGATCATCATGAAAATCAAGAATGAAAGTGTTCTGACACTCCCTAGGCTTTTATAAACTGGCTACGTGGTAGAAATGAGCATGGAGTGAAAGGAAATTAAGCTTCAGGACATATTTGCATATGTACTTTTGTGTATTTTTTAGAGGTCTATAGGCTCCATCAACTTTTTAGAGACACTTGATCCAAAATAGTTTAAGAGCTGCTGGTCTAAAAGCAACATGGCTTTGTTAGGAAAGTTGATGAGTACAGTGGTACACGTGACTCTCCTGAAATTATGGCTCGATCTTACAATGGAAACTGGCAGTACATGGCACTGGATAAAAAAAATTTTAAGCATTAACATCAAAAAACTTTTTTATTATACACGGTATTTTTAAGCTGAAATTCAGGAAAAAAAAAACAGTACTTTGCTGCTACTGTATATTTTAATTTTGTTTTATTTTGAACAACAGCGTTGGGAAGAAGACCATAAGCTTTTCTTAGTCCAGCCTTGCCAGCAGGCCATCAGATCATGAGAAAGCCGGGAGACAGATAAAGATTCAGGTGGTATATATTAATGTGATAATTGGAGCTATGGAAAATATGATTAACAGTAACTAACTCTTTTCAGTTTTCTTGTGGGTGTTAGATTAAATCTTTAAATGCTGAATAAGCATCAGTTATGATGTAGCCATCTTCTAGCAATCCTGACACAATGATCATTAAGATAAATAGAAGGGTTATAGATAAACTCTGCAAGAGAATTTTTTTTTTTAAGGTAGTGAAATTGGTGGTGACTGCTTCAAAGCCTCCATAGATCAGTGAATACAAAAGTGATAATCAACCTAATAAGGAAGCTGTTTCCAGGTGTAAGAAGAATCATTTGATTAATTGCTTCTAGACTGAGAAATCATGTAACCATTTAAAAATAAGAAAACTTATTATGCTTTTTACACACAGTGAATAAGCATGATTAATAAAGTCAAGTGTGAATTATCTACATGATCCAATAATGTGTTTCATAGTAACTCAGCTGAAATTGTCTAATTAGCTTTTCATTAAAAAAAACAGTAATTTTTAGTTAAGAGTTAAACAGCTAACAGTTTTTTTAAAAGTTATACTTGATTTATTTACAAATAAGCTGACATCATCAAATCAACCACTCTCAACCTTCATGTTACTTGAGATTCATCAGCATTAGTCCACCCCTTTCTTCATGTAATATTTTATTTTCTAGGGGTTCCCCACAAAACACTTTCCTTACTGTCCATTGGTCACCCGTTCTGAGACTCCATTTCCGGGTTGTCTCTGTCTCCAAGATCTCTCAATGTCAAGGACTCCAAACTGTCTGCTTGCTCCTTGTCCTTTCCCACCTATGTGCCATCTAAGCCACCTCAATTGGTTCTGTGGCTCTTAATGCCCTCAATATGCTGAAGATTCCCAACTCCTTTTCTTCAGCACCAGTCTGTCTCCTAAACCAGGTTCACCGTACAACTGCCTTTTAGATCTTTCCATTTAGATAACAGTTAGGTATCCACAATTTAACATGGCCGAATAGAATTATTGCTTTCCTCCCCAGCCCCCATGCATACCTAACAAAAAAAACATGCTTTTTTTCAAAGTTTTCTTCATCACAGAAACTGGTCCTATAACATCCTCCCAGTTGCTTGGGCCAAAAAAATGCACATGCCAAAACGTGGTTCCTCTCTTTGTTTACAGTAGAATTTCACAGAAAGGCCCGTACCTCTGTGTTGAAAATCTGTATATACTGCATCTCCCATGGTAGCCCATGCTATCATATTCGCTTCTCTGAACAGCTGAAACAGTCTCTGTCTCCCTGGCTTTCTCTGCTCACCGCAAACTCATTCCACCTACCACTTTACCACGCATGATTTTCTACTAAGAGTAGAATTAGGCCGGGCATGGTGTCTCATGTAATCCCAACACTTTGGGAGGCTGAGGTGGGAAGATGGCTTGAAGTCAAGAGTTTGAGATCAGCCTGGCCAACATGGCAAAACCTTGTTTCTACTGAAAATACAAAAATTAGCCAGGCATGGTGGTGCGCATCTGTAATCCCAGATACAGATAGTCAGGAGGCTGAGGCATGAGAATCACTTGAAACTGGGAGGCGGAGGTTGCAGTGAGCAGAGATGGTGCCACTGCACTCCAGTCTGGGTGACAGAGTGAGACTCTGTCTAAAAAAAAGTACGAATTAAATATTAAATTCAACTCTTCACCATTATTTAAAGCTTTGTTATTTGAAGTATGGTAAAAGGACCAGGAACATGGGTTTCACCTGGAAGCTTGTTAGTAATATAGAATCTCAGGCATGATGAACCAAAAATTATGTTTTAGTAGGATCCCTCAGGTGACTCACATGTGCATTGAAGTGTAAAAAGTGCTGGTTTAAAAGGCCCTACAAGATCTGGGTCCTGACTTCCTCTTCAGACTTGTTTTCTACTCGTTTCTCTCACCAAAATCAGCTACAATGACCTCCTATCTTTTTGTCCCACACAGTAGGTGCATTCTTCTTAGAAGATTTTTCCTTACTCCTCCTTCTGCTCTTAGCATGACTGAATCCATGTGTCATTCAGGTCTCAGTTCAGATAATACTGTACTGCACAGAGAGCTACTCCAGGCCACTCATGCAAGAGTGCCTTCACTCAAGTCACTAGATCACATTACGTATCTTTTCTCTGTGCTTAAAAAGTATTTGGGCATTTCTCATTTGTTTGTCTTTATGAGTTTTATTGTCACTCCTCACAAGGTTATAAACACCTTGAAGATACAGCCTTTGTTTATCTCATTCATTCCTAGATCCACAACACCCAGAACAGTTCCTGACACAAAGCAGATACTTAATAAAATAAAATTACAAGTAACCTAAATCTTGGTTTTGTAGACTATGAAAAATAGTTACATGTATTGCATTAGTTAAAGGAAACAATGTGAATATCTGTTTATTTCTAAACTCCTAACATGGCAAAATTTTTCTCTAAATCTAATATAGAAGTAGCTGATATTTTGTCTCTAGATGTGTTTTGACAAGATTGCACTGTTTGTTTGTAAACTGATTCCAAATATAGGAAGATTTTACTTACAGATCCCAGTTATAGGCATCTTTAAAAATCTCAAACATCTGGCAACACTAGGTCTGCCTTTGCTCAGAGCCACAACAAGGAGAAATTGAGTAGCTGCCTACAGGTCGCTACCATTCACACCACGTGTTCAGACTACACGTAAGCTAACTTTTGCTCATTAATAAAACCTGACTATTAAGTTTTTGACCCTGATCCCAATCAAAGTAACCTTTTCATTTGTAGCTCAAAAGAAAAAGAAATCTTTTTTAAAAATCACATCCTCATATATAAAACTTGGATTCACAATAGCAAAGACATGGAATCAACCTAAATGTCCATCAGTGATAGACTGGATAAAGAAAATGTGGTACATGTACACCATGGAATACTATGCAGCCACACACACACACACACACACACACACACACACACACACACACAAATAGAATGAATTCATGTCCTTTGCAGGGACATGAATGGAGCTGTAAGCCGTTATCCTTAGCAAACTAATGCAGGAACAGAAAACCAAATACCCCATGTTGTCATTTATAAGTGGGAGGTAAATTATGAGAACACATAGACACAGAGGAGGACAACAGACACTGGGGCCTGTTGGAGAGTGAAGGGTGGGCAGAGGGAGAGGATCACATAAAATAACTATTGGGTACTAGGCTTAATATGAGAGTGATAAAATTATCTGTATGACAATTACCCCAGGCACACAAATTAATCTATGTAACAAACCTACACATGTATCCCTGAACTTAAAATAAAAGTTAAAAAAATTTTTATACAGTTATATTCAACCAGTATTTCATGAAACTTTTGTTTAAATATTACTACATGACTACCATGCCTGACATTAAATCCTCCTTCATATTTCCGCTAAAGAATGATATATTCTTAAACAATGAGTATTTATTTAGGAAAAAAAATAGATCCAGTCTTACTATTTAGTGACTGAAGTAAGCCGCTTAACTATAAATCAAATTTACTCACTTTTTAAGCCTTTTCTAAATTGTGTCTGCAACAGGGCATAAACATGGTGCTAGATTTAATCTCAAAAACACCTGACAACTCAGCACATCTACCTTTAGGACTGGAAAACACCAATGCTTCTTTCTACATTATGTTCCTCTTTATCTTTTATCTGCCAACATCTATATATTATCTTTTATTTAATTTTTGCCTTTTGAGGAAACATTTCTTTTTCTTTTTATTATCAAGTATTAACATATCTGAGGCTATATTTTAATCCCATTTAAATATTCCTTAACAGTTGTCTATAAAATATTTCAGAATGTCACATATTGCCTAATTGATATACCACTGAGTCTCCCTGGAGAAGGAGTGTTGTAAAATAGCTTACCAAAGGTTCCCTCAATAAATCAGAGTTCCTGTTGTTTTGAAACACACTGAGAAGAGCTAAAGCTGTAGTTTTGATTAACTTAAATAAGTCCAAAACGTTTCTCAGTTTTGAATGTTTCCATCAATCAGTAATTCTGAGTTACCATAGAAAGTTACGAGGAAAAAAATCCTTCTGCTTTTCCAATATCAGATAGAGAGCTGTTCTGGAAGGTTATATTTTTGCGACGCTGTTTCTAATGCATTTCACCTTGAGAATAATACCGCTCATGTCCAGTGATCAGGCTCAAGGAGGAAATTTGGACCATTCTGTGGGTCATCTTCAGATCTCTGCAGGCTTCTGACAGATATATGATGTAGTGGGTACCACTGACATTGTTTGCTAGGGCATTAGTAGGACATAGTCTATTGACAGATATTTGGAAATTAATCAAAATAGGCTAATTTCACTTCACAAGCAATGCATTTTTTTTAAATTTGTAGTTCCATGATCTACCTTTTCTTCTAAATTTCTTTTACTCCCTCTCTTCTCTGTTTACAACACAAATTCAACAAACTGTTAACTCTAGCTATTAATATCCCATAGTATTTCTCAAAGCAGCTTCACAGTCATAGTTTCAGTTAAGGCTCTAGAGGTTTCATTCCTGAACTACCTGTAGTACAGATCCCAGTTAAAATCTCTATTCTTCTCCACAGCAGTGATTGGCCACCTTCCCCAACATTGGATTTGGGGTGATAATGACAACATTTTGAAAAGAACTCATTTTCCCCCCAATCTCCACCTAAAACAGAAGAAATGTGAATGTTACTCCACTTTAGAATTTTTTTATTAAGAATATTTTTAAAGGATTCTTTATGATTTAATGGGACACAATGAAAAGATTTTGACAAAGGCAAACATTTGAAATTGAGGCAAAAGATTTTAGATGTTGCTTATGTAACCATTATTCCATCATCAAAAGGCAAGTATTTAATGTATCTTGATTTCATCATTATACAAGCAGAAGAAAGCAAAAAAAAAAAAAAAAAAAAAAAAAAGAAGAAGAAAACTGTATAAGTGAAAGAGATTACATCTTATAATAATACAGCTATGAAATTCTGACCAGGATGAAAATATGAGTATGAAGCGAGTAATCATTTGCTTATTAATTCAAGGCACAATTTTCCATTCTTCAAGTGTTATGAAAATAAGAGACTTGGACTCTGTTTTTAACCATGCAGGTTTTTCAAATGTAGGTATAGTAATCTCATTATTACCTCTGGTGAAAATTTTGATGAAAACAAAATTTTCTGTCTTCTTTTACCTATCTTGCCCTTAAAAAAAAGTGCTTAATGTTAACTAGTGGACAGTTTAACTACCTGAAGCTTTTCATTCAGCTTCATTTTCTCAGCAACTATGGTGGAAACTGACAAGTCGGGTGAAAGGTTGTGTAAGTATGTAGGCAGGGGCAAAAATATCTAGTTATCCCCAAATACTAACAAGCACATAGGTAGAATATTTCTACCAAGTTAAAGAGAATAAAGGAATCACACAGAGCAGAGCTACCTTATTCAAGGACCTCATTATCTCAAGGCACCCCAATTGAATAAGTGTACCATTATTCCCTTCGTTATGTGCAAACAGCAGACGTAGAGCCCAAAGAGAGACGATTCCAGTGAATCGCACTGTAATTATAAATGCCACATTAAAAAATGGAATGGAAGCAACAGCAGGACACTGTAATGTCAGTGGTTAAGGAGGGCAAACACAGAAACATTCTCAAAGGCCACAACAAATTACATGATCCAGTTCTTTGTTACAGGCAAATTATTTGGCAAAAAGAGAGATACTGAACACAACTTATCAGTGATAAAATAACTTGAACACATTCTCCTACTACTAAAATATTCCTGTTACCTACACAACTGCATTTGTATATACATGCAAGAATTTTGATGCACTAACTAATTAATATCACTCTCTATTTTTTATTTATTTATTTTTTTTACTTATGTGCTTATTCTATTTGGGCAAGGTTCTTTGTCAAGTGTGGTAATAGCAGCATAAAAAGCAAGATTCGATTTTGGAATGAAGAACACTGCATGAGAAAAGCTAATTGCTTATTTTATTATACTTTAATTCTTTGACCATTTGTGCACAAAGTTAAGTAATACTTGCTTCATTCCTATTTTGTACTCATCTATGACCTTCTTTTATTATTTATTCCTTTCATTAATTACACAAATTTATTAACTCTTGTGAGTATATCTTACAAACACTAGATCTAGACCATTCACAGTAACTTACATTTACCCATGAGTTTCTTCTCTGTATCCCATACCAGAGAAATCCCTCCTCTCAGTTGTGAGTATATCGCCCTCTTTCTTCTAGCCCAAATCCGTGCATATCATTAGCAATCAGGTATTTTGAGTTTTGGTTATTTTCAGATTTATACAGTTAATGTTGCATGTAATCTCCTGTGACTTTTGTCACCAAATATTATATTGCTAAGATTAAGCTGCATTGTTCCTTATTGTTGATTCCATCATTTTGACTGCTGTGTAATACACAATTGTGTGCATTCATCCATTCTTTGACTGGGGACAGTTGGGTTGTTTCCAAGTTTTTGCTATTGCACAAAATGCTGTTTTGAGCATTCTGATTGACACAGACCTACCTCTAAAATTTGAGGGCTCCAGAGCAAGAGGACAAATGGAGGCTCACACAAGATTATCTCACACTAAATGTTGTAAATCCAGCTTTACCCACTGCCCCAGCGTTCCTTATACCCAGGGACCCACAGCCTGTCTCCAGGAATGGATCTCCAACCTATAGGCAAGGGAGCCCTACTGTCCCTTGGGCCACCATGAATCTGTGACCTGAGTAGGCAGAATCAGCAGAAGCTAGACCTGGCCCTGACACTTTTGAGAGAAGATTGGACCTACCTGAACCCAAGTTCAGACTAAGTCAAGCTTTCCTGGAAGCCAAGGCAGGCAAACCTTTTCCTTAGCTCCTTGCTTTTCTGACTTGGAATTTTCAGATAGTCCTAAGCACCTCTCAAAACTGCCTGAGGAGAGGCAGTTTGTATTTTCTGGAGAATCTGATTGTCTGGCCCTTGATGCTGGGGCTTCTGGATGAGAGCCATTCTTTCTTTGATATCCCAGGGCTGTGCCTGCACCCTGCTGCCATAGACACACACCCGCTCTCTCACACTCACAGGCATCCTTCGACTTGGGATGCTGCCTGGTAAGTTCCTTGCCTATAATTCTCATTAGCATCACTCTCCAATTTTGAAGAAAATTGCTCATATTACCAAAAAGAAAGAAAAAAAAAAGCTTGACTTAAGCTCAACTTGGGATCAGGCAGTTCTGTTCTTTTTCCAGGAGTATGAGGATCTGGTCTAGCTTCTGCTTATTCTGCCCACTCAGGTCCCAGAAGCATGGTGACCTAGGAGACAGGATGGCCCTTTGCATTTCCATGTTTGTGATTTGCGGCTTCCTCCAATGGGTGGAGCCCATAGAGGGGTCCCCCCTGCATTGATCTGAGAGCTATACTGCTGTTGCACATAGGCAAGAATTTCTCCCAGGTGGGACGCCTGCATTAGTTGTCTATGGCTGCTGTAATCAATGACCACAAACTGGGTGATTCAAAACAAAGCAGAAATTTATCTTCTCCCACTTCTGAAGGCCAGATGTCTGAAATCCAGGTATTGGCACTCCATACCTCTTGTCTATCTTCTGGCAATTACCAGCAATCTTCAGTATTATTTGTGGCTATGGTTGCCATAACAAAATACCACTGTTTGGGTGACTTAACTGATTTTTCCCCCACAATTCTGGAGACCAGAAGTCAAAGGTCAAGATTTTGGGTGGATTGCTTCCTTCTGAAGCCTCTCTCCTTGGCTTGCAGATGGCTGCTGTCTTGCTATGTCCTCATATCATCAGCCCCCTGCATGCACATGTCTTTGTTATCTCTAGGACTTAATGTCCTCTTCTTATAAGGACATTGCAGAGGGAGCCCAAATTGTTACACGCACTTTGGAAACACTTTATCTCATAAAGTTGCGTATTTATATATTTTCTTGCTCAGCAATTCAATTTTAAATATATTGTTTAGTTTTAGTTGCCTTTCACTTTATAAAAAGGTTATTATAGGGGTTAAGTTTTGGCCCTGTCACATTAGATTGGAGCTCACCTTCCTGGCCTCATATGAACTTAATGAACTCTTTAAAGACCGTATCTGCAAAGACAATCACATTCAGAGGTACTAGGGGCTGGGGCTTCAACATATAAATTTCAAGGGTGGGGGACACAAATCAATCCAAAACATAGGGCATGCCTTGTCTTGAAGACACGTCCTTCCAATTTCTGCCTCCAGCTTCACATCACCTCTTCTAGGTATCCTCTTCTAAGATGCTTGTCCTTGGATTTAGAGTCCATCCAATTCCAAAAAGATCTCATCTTGTGACCCTTAACTAATTTATATCTGTAAAGACCCTTTTTCCAAATTAAGTCATATTTTTAGGTCTCTGGTGGACATATCTTTTGGATGCCAAAATTTAACCCCTATAATAACCTTTCTATAAAGTGAAAAGCAACTAAAACTAAACAGTATCTTTAAAATTGAATTTCTGAGCAGAAAAATATATAAATACTCAACTTTATGAGACAAAGTGTTTTCCAAAGTGCTTGTAACAATTTAGACTCCCACAGCAACATTTAAAAGAAATTCCATTGATTTACATCCATTACTCACCAAGCTTTGTCCTCGCTGAGTATTTTTGCCAATCAAATGAAGGTTAATGGCATTTTATTGTTGCCTTCATTTGCATTTCTCTGGTTCCTTCTGAGGTGATTGCTTTTGAAGAGTTTTTCTTTCATCGTAGTTAGTATTCGGTATTGCAAACCATCATTTGTGATGAGATCTTGCCAAGATTTTTTTGAGTCATTAGTGACAAGTTTTATATTAAGTCTAAACTTGAAATGGAAATTCTACATCATCAGAAATTGAAATATTCTTAATATCTGTCAAATGCCATCTTGTGTGATGCTAGACAAGTCATCCAGTCTTGAGTACTATTTTACTTGAAGTTAAGAAGAAATAGGCAGGGAAAAAGAGGTGGCAGAAATGTACTAGTTATTCTTTGTATGGTGCATCTAAAACTCAGGGTTTTCCTGCTAAAGAATAAATTTCAACATCTCTAGCCAATGTTTGACACATGGATCACTATACGAGCTTGCTCTCAGCCCAGTAAGTCCTGAAGACAAGAATCATCTGACCACATGTCATTGTTATATTCTAGTTTAGTGCATATGCCACATATCTGCTTTTGATCACTAACAGCATCTTCTGCATACTAAAGTTAGAAATTTGAAAAAAAGGAAGAAGAATCAGAAACGCACAATAGGACCAATCAGTGGTTGCTCATTCATCATGCTGCCTTCAACTGTGTTGCCTAAAGGAGGTTCAGACACTGCAAATATGTGCGGGGCCACCTGCTGAAATGGCTATTTCCTGCCACTCTCCAAACGTTTATTAGGGATATAACCGGGCTATCTGGATGACTCAACATGCAGCTCCTAGGAAATGAAGAGGCTCTTAATGACACAATATCATAGTGGTTGAAATTATAGCAATATTCATTTACTGACTCTATATGAAGCAGTAAAACTTTTTGATTTTCAATTGAGACAATCAGCTGATCTTGCACATAACATGGTGTGAATCTTGAGAACAGAAAGCTTCAGTTGAAGGTCCTAATAGAGCAATAATTTTATTGTTGGAGGGACTATGAAAGTGAGGTGATGGATATATAAGAGAACTATCAACCCTAAAGCATAATTTATATATTTGATATTGTCATTATTAGCCACTTCAGTTAGGACTGGTTTGCTAGCCCCAAAGAAATCAATAGTCACATGAAAGTAAGAAAGACAACAATACCATTGGCACTTTCCAGGGCCTTCTAATCCTGAGCAAAAGTTAAGTCCAAAAAAGAAAACCAAATACAGCAGCAGTGAGCATAGAAAATTAGTCCCTCAATATTTCCTCTTAAGTCTCCATAAAAACGGTATGAAATATAGAAATAATGAAATATTAAAGTGCTTCACATCCAACACACACCTACTGCAAGCAAGGAACTATCGAAGCCGCTTTCATACGTATAAAAAAGCATAAAGACATAATCCCTGACTTCAAAAATCTTAAAACCCATTGGAAATAAAATCATAGAAAAAATAGAGCTTTCAGTACTAGCTTCAGAAGAGAATCTGCCATCACTAATAAACTGCATGAAAGAAGGCTAGAAATAAAGATGACTTCAACTTGCCTAAAGACATTTCTATTGTGGATAGAGCTTTGAGTTGCCTAGACCTATCATAGCTATATAATAAAATAGAAGTCTTCATTAACAGATGGGAAGGCCTGCTTAGATATCTGAATGATATTTAATTGAATAAAGCAATTCCTCTGCTAACCAATAGGCACTCGAACACAAAACAAAACAAAAAATCACTTCTTCAGAATGTTCCCTTGCATTCAGAGAACAAAACATGAAGCACTGTGATACCCTTCAAAATACAAATGATCTCCTTACTGTTCCCCAGGAGGACAGGTCCGTCTTCCTCACCCTCTTAAGACACCTTTTCCTGCATTGGGCCTCAAATGGGATGGCTGCACATTCCTTGGGGCTACTGGAGTCCACCTCCAGCAGCAAGTCCCAAAAGTGTACCCACTCTTGAGTGCCCAAGCCAGAGTGTGGCCATCCTTCCCCATGCCACTACCTATTCAGCTGATGTTCTGCTATGAGCATACTTGCTTCCTAAGCAGAAAGGTAAGAATGTTTTATGTGTAGCATTTCGCCACCAGGCATGTTTACCAAGATCTGACTGACATCTGGTGTGGAAAGCATCCTAGTCATACCGCCTAAAAGGTAGCCTAGAATCAGACTGTAGCTTGTGGATGAAAACGTTCTAGCTCAAATCTCAGCTCTCTGAGATGTTGGGAAATCATTCAGTCTGGCTGCACTCAGTCCCCTCATCTGAAGAATCGGGTAATAAGACTACCTCATATTATTGTTGCGGAGATTGGTTTAATGTGTGTTATTGGGCAAAGCGTTTATTAAATAATGGCCATTATTATTAGTATGGTATAATAGTCATGTAATCTTACGTTTACCATGTGATTCAGAGTCACTTGAAATTATAAATGCAGGATTACACTACAATGCTATGTGACCCTACTAGCTCATGTAGTAAACAAAGAAATACATAAAGGAACAGGTAAGAAAACAAGCAAACCAGCACCACATAAGACATATATAATAAAATCAATGCATATTCTTAAACATAAGAGGAAGCATATAAAGCGAGAGTACTAGAAAAGTACTGGAATAGAATCAAACTCTCATCTTAGAAATGGTATTTTTGGAACATTATTATAATCTAATAAGCGGTACCCTAATTGTCCAAAAACAAGTTAGCAGTTAAAATCTTTTGATAGTATTGGGCCTGTGGGATTCAGGCATGAGTTAAATTTTGACTGGATTTTTCCTCGAGGCAATTTCCAACTCTGAGAGCATGGGATTCATTTATAGGTTTGGATTTAATTTGGACCTTCCACATCATCCTTTTCATCAAGTGACTGAGGGTGCTGAAGTGAGTTTTACTTTCTCTTCCTTCCTCAGTTCCTCCTGGTGGTAAATGAGCACCTACCCAAATAGACGCTCCAGCCAAAGATCACGATTGTAAGACCTTTCAACTCTACCCTCAGATTATGTCCTATATCTACCTGCTTTTCTCCCTCCTGCTGCCTTTGTCCTGGTCCAGTTCACCAAAATCTCCCACCAGAGTGCTCTAAACAGTCACCCTGTTTTCAGTCTTATCTCTCTCCAGTCTACTAGAATAGCCTAAGGAACGATGTCCATGTTGTTCCATTGTTTGTGTAACTCCACAGCATGCCTCTGTCTCTCTCTGTGCCACGCCAACCAACCCAGCTTGCAACTCTTCAGCCACCCTGACTTTCTCTTGTTCCTTCAAGTTTTCTGGTGCTTTCCAGCCCCTGGACCTCTGCAGGTGTTCTTCTGTTTGCTAGGAAAGCTCTTTAATCTACTCTATACAATGCTTAGGTCTCAGTTACATACTGTGTGCATGTCTGTGTGTGTATGTGCATATTCATTCATGAGAGAGAATGTGGTTGTCTGTAAGAAATGGAGAGAATTGCATTAATCAGGGAAAATCTGGCTTTGCTCATAAATGGGTCCATGGCCTCACGTGCAGTCACTAGAGCCTGACTCTTACCTCCTCTGCTCCTGCTGTCTTTTCTGTAGCCATGAGTCTCAGGCAGAACTTTTTTGTATAGTAAAAGGGTTGCTAGTCTTATGTGATTTCCTCTTAGCAACTCTAGCAAAAGAAGGAGGAGCTTTTCATACTTAGTCACTCAAGCAGAAACCCAGAATGCCTTCTAATGAGACCTGAGAGCCAAGGCTCCAAGGACAGAATGTCTTAATCCCTTACTGTGGCTAGGGAGTTGCAAGACTCATTCTCCAGCCCAGGGCCATTTGCAGGAGCCATGGGTAGAATCAGCTGCACACCACTTGGCTGAGAATGGTGGAGAGATGAACATTACCAGCAGAGACAAGGGTGGATACTAGCCAAACACAATGAATAAAGTAATACAAGTTTGTTCAGTTACACAAAACCAAGTGAACCAGAGTGTTCTCACACCTTTCAGTTACGCTTTATACTAATGGAAAGGGCCTGCTCTCAGCCCAAAGTATGCAAAGTTGAAATTTAATCTTTGCCCTTATTCTGCCTGCTTGGGGGCCATTTGCCATCTTTGATATCGAGAATATTCCTGCACATAGACTGTCAGCCTCTCTTCCCTTGGGGCAAACTCTGTTTTTGTTCACCAGACTGTCCGGTAGAGCTTTCATGGTGATAGTCTATGTCAGTGCCGTCCAGTACTGTAGGTATTAGACATGTGTGGCTATGGAGCCCTTGAAATGCAGCTAGTGACTGGGAAGAACTGAATTTCTTCACTTTTACTTAGTTTTAATTGGCATTTAAATTTAAATAGCCTTCTGTGGTCGGGGGCTACCACACTGGCCAGCACAGCTCTGGATGTTTCCTGCCATTCATCCTCACATCAAAACTTTTTGAACCAAACGATTCTGCCAAATCAATTCATCATAATGAGTGAAAATGACTTCATTTATTAATACTTTCAAATTAATTGCTTAATTTCTATCAGGAAATTTCAAAGCCTGAAGGAAAAGAGTGACAAATGGTGACATTTGGGACATTTTTCTCTGATGCAAAAGCCTACTTGGTACCTCTCAAATAAAAACAAATGTTTTGCTGCCTAAAAATTAGGTCTCCAGAGTAATCACTGAGCAATTGGCATGTAGGTTTGTGAGGTGCAAAGACATCTAATAATTTGTTGTCACCCTTGGATAGTAAGCGATTTAGATTTTACAAACTCTTATTTCTTTAGAGGTAAATTTTAGCCTTTGTAACCCCAATTTCTACTTGCCTAAGAGAGAGCAAGAGAGAGCATGCAAGCTAGAGAAACAATTTAGAGAACTTTGCAAGTACCTTTTAAGAGATGAATGAGCAGGACATTAAAGTAAACATGCATAATTTGAAAATAATTTGAGAAATTTGCATTGTTTTGACAAATTGAAATCTGCCCCTCTCCAAGAGGTTCCAGGGGGACCAGATGGTAGTGCAGTGTATTGGAGGGGGTCCAAAATTGCTTTTGTGTTAATTGATGTAGTATGCTAGGAAAGGTCTCTGGGGAAAAGTATCCCCAGGTAGTTGATTGCTTTGGAGTTCCAGCAGAGAGGAACTGTGTCTTATGAGAAAGGAAACATAAGTTATTGAGAACTAATGCCTTAGATTGGACTGGCTAATTTTATCACTGGAAATTCAGGAAACTATTTCAAAAAATATCAAAAAGATATTTCTCAGACAGGAATAGGAATTGGTAAAGAACTGAAGTAAATTAGCAGCATGCAGACCCAGTTTGACTTCCCTTTGGTGTGTGGAAGATCCTTTAATGTTATCAAGTGTGTATAAAGCTGTGACAGGGGGTTCGAGGGCTTCGCTTTTTAATTTTAAAGTGCTGACCCTAATCAGCGGAGCGAGAAAAGGTAGTTGATTGGGATGGAGCCTGACACTGTAAAAGCTTAGCATCTCTTCTAAAGGCATTTGCTATTTAATTGAAACATTCACACCTGCTAAATAGTAGTTGTTTAAAGTGACACATCGGAAAAGAGATCAACGGTTTTGGGGGTTTCCAAAGAGGAAAATTCCTACACTGCACAAGCAACTTGGCAGTTTCACCTAAGGGAAGTTAGGGTTTTTCTTAGTCTTAGGGAAAGGAGTACTCATTCTTCATCCCTGCTTTTTGTGCAAACCTTTGCAAAAGGAAGGGAGGAAGAGAGCAAGGAAAGAAGAAAGGAAGGCGGGTAGGGAGTCAGGCAGGGGCCAGGAGTGTGGGTGTGAATGAAGGGCTGAAACAGAAAACGGGATGAGGAGACCTTTTTTTCTGAGATCTCATTTCTCCTAAATTTACAGTGAATGGTTTTACTCTTATTAGTTTAGTTTTCATTCGACTTCTTTTTTTCCATAAAGTTGGATAGAAATGCTTATTGCTGAAAAGGAAATAAGATGCTTTTTTTCATCATAGCCAATGAAGAAGGCTTTTTTCCACATCACTCTATAAGCTTTTTAATACAGTTGCTTAATATACTGCCTAAAATATATTGCAGTTTTTTGCATTTCTCTTTTTGCCTTTTTCACCTAGTGTTCTTACCATTAAGAGAACAGTTGTCTGACCTTTTTCTAGGAGGTTAATAAAGAATGCACAGCCTCATGAGCCTGATTCAATTTCCTTTATGTGAACTTGCTGCATAAGTGACTATTATGATATCTGTCTGCTTCTACGCACTTCCTTCCACAGTTCCCAGCCTTTTATATGAATGCCCACATATGTTGTGTATTTGGCCACATCAGGTGAGAAAAAGCAAAATAGATTTTCCTGAGCATTCGATCCAATTTCCACACAACGGACTCTCTAATGTGGATTTGAAATGTATCTGGTCATATATTATTTAAGTGCATTGTATTGTGTGTTTTAAAAATTTCTACCACATATTCAATTTTAATAAATGTATGAGGAGCTGCAATATTTGAGCTCTATATTTCAGAAATTCAACACTTTCAACAGATTCTTCAGACTTCAAAGAATTTAATATTAGTATCATAAAAGGTCTTTTGAAGAATAATACTGGAACATAAGAAAATTGACTGCCTGAGTGTACCCTATCATTTAGAAAGTGTTTTATTGCTTTAATTTCCTGTCTTCGTAAAGTAACAAGCAGCATAATAGAAGATATATTGTTACAGAGTTTGCAATTTATTAGAAGGCTTTAGCAAGTTGAACACTTTATGTGAAGTGAAAAAGAAAACCTCTATTTAGCTGAAAAATGGAGACAAACCACATTAATGTTACAGCAGCTTTAAATGGAGTCCTATCTTTGATAAGTTGTCTTTACATGCCCTGTATGTTTGCATGAAATAAATCCATGGGCACAATCCTCATTTTATGCTAGCTGTGTGTCATTAGGTTCCTAGAAACCTAATGTTATTTCATTTGTGAGGCGTGTATAAGATGACTGCTGCTATTTGGATTCTATAGCACAAAGGTGCTATTAAAGCAGAAATGACCCATAACATACATTTTTGTTCATTTATTACATTTTTTGCATGCGTGACTGAATTTTAATCCTGGGCTTTGTCAACCTAGTATAGTTACATCAAGCTTTTTAACATAGTTTCATGTATCTCAGTTCGCTGTCTTTTACACAGTGGCGTAAAAGCGTTAAAAAGAAAGACATTTATCCCACTGAAGTACAGAGACAATTCATTTCTGCATCAAAAATTGTAGAAATGAGTGATGTGACACCATGACTAACCTGTAAAAACAAGTTGTAAAATTACCTCATAAATAACTTCAGAGAAAGGGGGAGCAAGATATTTAACAAGTTTTGGGATTTGTGGTGTGTGTGTGTGTGTGTGTGTGTGTGTGTGTGTGTGTGTGTGTGGTTTTTCTTTAATAGCTCAGTAGGTAGTCAGATGGGCAGACATCAAGCAGCCCTCTGAAATGGAAGCTACCTGTTTATCAGGGCAGAACAAGCAGCATAAGAATCACAGGTGCTCCTTAATCCCACCACTGTTCTCTCACCAAAAGACTGCAAAACATCTGTTCCTAACAGATTGTTTGGTTTTTCTACAAAATAAATCAAAATGAGAAATATTGCCATGTGGAAAGCCACTTGAAAAGACCTAAAGATCAACTGACCTCAAGTTTGTTAGTACCATTGATTTTAGCCAAATTAGGTTTCACGAGTCAGGGATTTATCCTCATCACTCTTGATGATATTTTGGATGCATGCTAAGGAACATGTTTTGCCATGTTAATTACATAAATTCGTTGACTGATGGATTTAAATTAGTGCACCTAGGTGGCATAGCTGCCGTACTCATAAGTGAACGTAGGAGAGCCCTGACGTTTCTGGTTTTCTCTTTTATCTATGTTTATCTTTGGAAGAATAATGATTTCCAAGCTTTATTGCTAACTGAAGCACAAAAGATATCCTCTGGGCTTGCCACAGACAATCCTCAGGCACATTAGAGGAGTCAACTAGAGTTAGTTCAAAGTGAATTGCTTTATTTTAATCGTGGTGACTCTACCAGCTCCGTCAATATGCTGTCACGGCATGTTGGCAGGCTTGTCCCCTGCCTTTTTTCTTTTTTGCTTTCTTTCTCCTCTTTAAATGATATCCAGGTCACTTTATGTTAAGGCATATTTTTTAGTCCATTCAAGATTTATGGATAGAACAGCACTTCAAAATGACTTGTCTTGTTTTACACGATACGAAGTCTTGTTTGGTAACTCTTTTAACTCCTAATTCTTGGCTAAAATCTGTGGACGATTCTTTATTTATTTATTTTTTTTTTAACAACCACAGGAGTACTTCGTGTGAGGCATTGATGACGCTAAGAGTTATAATGAGTGCGAACTTTAAAATGCAAATAAATAATATGCTGCAACCAGAGCTCCTAGAGATGAGATATTTACTTCGTCCTCACTCATTCACAAACAGGAAGCAGAGGTATAGAGAGCACAGACATCTAATGGTTATTCAGTTCACCAACTAAAAGGCATATTTGATCATTTGGAACTCACTTTAAATTCTGTGTAAAATCACTCTGGAAATCTCTCGGGGAGTGTGGCATTTTGCTATCAGGTACCATACATAATATATCTTTTTTTTTTTTTTTCTTACAGGGTTATTTTCTCATTTACTTAGTCCTTGTTGTGAAAGTTAATGATAAGTGTGGCCTTTGTGCCTAAGGAAAAACATATTTTTTTCTCAGGGATCTCGTGTTGCTTTGCTACATTCCTGCTGTACAGAGGAGACGTGCGCCCCCAGAGTCCCAGCCTCCCAGTGCCAGCAGCCTCTGTGTCGTAGTTTCATTCATCATTTCGGAGACGAGGGTCCCCTCACCCAACACTGGAAAGCTCTATAATTACTTTCACTTCTTGGTTAGCATAGGTCATGGAACTAGTGTTAATAATCATCTTTCCCTCTGGACTTCTCTGTATTTATATCTCTCTGATCCCATAACCATTGGGACCATAGAGGTGTATTTTATCTTCATTTCAGTCCTCTTGGTATTGTTTTAGCCCAAGGGGGGAAATCAAATGAGGTACAGAACGTGGTAAGCTCACACAACTCTGAGGTCATTAACACCTAATTAGAAACAGCCTAGAGATCGAAATGATTCTTTGGTTAAGATGCGCGCACGCGTGTGTGTGTGTGTGTGTGTGTGTGTGTGTGTGTGTGTGTGTGTATAAGAGAGAGATTGAGAGAGTGAGAGAGAGAAAGGAGTGATCAGACATATTTAACCTCTTCAGTGCCAGTATGGTTTTTATCACCAATGGATGGCTGGGGCAATACATCATTGTGTTTTTTCAAACCTTAGTAGGGGTATTTGCATGTGTGTGTTTTCCTTTCCTTTTTCTCTTTTTATGTGATAGGATAAGCAGTCTGTTAAACCACTGAATAGCAAGAAGAGAAGACTGTCCAAAAGCCTAACATACTAATTGATTTTTTCTTAACTAAAAGTCATAATATTACTTCAGTTGAAGCCTAGACAACCTAAAGATAAAGTTTTCTAAATACTATGTGATGAGAAAAACATTACTTGGTTGAATAAAAAACATACGACACTATTTTGATACCAATCTGAGGGATGTAAAATCCTATTTTGTCAGGATAAGAAAATCTAAAAATATGACAGCCACATATTTGTAGTGCCTTTTTATTAGGTCTTAAGTTTCTCTATATGGCAACTTTTTGTTTTTCTGTGACGGCGTCTTGCTCTGTTGCCCAGACTGGAGTGCAGTGGTGAGATCTGGGTTCACTGCAGGTGAAACTCCACCTTTAAGGTTCAAGCAATTCTCCTCCCTCAGCCTCCCGAGTAGCTGGGACTACAGGTGCACGCCACCACACCTGGCTAAGTGTTTGTGTTTTAACAGAGATGGGGTTTCAACATGTTGCCCAGGCTGGTCGAGAACTCCTGAGCTCAGGCAATCCACCTGCCTCGGCCTCTCAAAGTGCTGGGATTACAGGTACGAGCCACCATGCCAGCTTTACATGGCAACTTTTAAAAGCTTCTAACATTTTATTTGTTATAAATTCATAGTTATTCTAATACCTGTCATGCAGTTTGGTATGTTGAAAAACACCAAGAGAATTCATGCCTTTGTGAATTCTACTCTGCTGAGGACTTTGTTTCCCTGGGACAGGTCTCTTTTGAAAAGGCAGAAGTTAGATGTGGAAAACACTCCTGTCTCTAGCTTAGGTGCTACATAAATGAAGGAGAGACATCTCCTTCTCCTTGTTCTCAGATTTGCACGCCAGTGTTTTAAATATTTGTGGCCTGTCTTCTGTCAAAGGATTCAGGAACTAAACCCATACTAGCAAAGTTCAGCCAGTGGGATCAGAACCCAGGAGCCACTGGCTGGGAAACTTAGAGGATGCTGAAGGAAACTGGGCTGTCAGTTTCAGGGCCATCGGTCTCCCATAACCTTGCCAATTGCCTAAATTCTTCTTTCAGATGTCCTGGGAATATGCCTGTCCTCAGCTCTCCTAACGTGGGGGCAGGGTTAAGGTCTAGGGTGCTGGGAACAGACGATTAGGTGTAAGCCCAGCTATGCCACTGACTTTGTATAATGTCTCTCTCTGCTTCAGTTTCCTCAATTGCAAAATGGGGAAAATGATAAAAAAAATATATATGTCCTACCCCAGGTTGTTCATAAGGGTTAGATAATATAAAAAGCTTAGAATCGTCTTGATTTATCCAGATAAGCCACTGGTTCTGAAACTGCGCTTGGGGGACCCCTGTCAGAAGGTCCATAAGACCAAACCTATTTTCACTTTAAGATGTTATTTGACTTTTTTACTCTTATTTTCTCATTAGTGGACTAAGAGTGTGCAAAAGGCACATGACCTGTGATTTCGTAACAAATTGAGTGCAGAAGTAGGTAGGAAAATCCAGCTGTCTTCTGTTAAGCCAGAAAGGAAGGTATCTGCAAAAATGTCAAACAATGCCACTTTTCTCATGTTATTTTTTTTAACCAAAATATGTTATTTCTGCTAACATATAATGGAGCTATTATTGTTATTTTAAAAATAAATTCATAAATACTTTTTCATTTCTCAACTTAAATTTGTAAATATGGATAAATATAACCCACACAGACAAAAGCTCTTTGGAGTTCTGAAAGAATTTTTTCATGTAAAGAAGTCCTGAGGCCCAAATAATTAAGAATCACTAATATAAACTATTATGACTGTTTCTCCCAACTGTGATTTTTGTGTTTTCTCCTGCAAACTGCCTGCCTAGTGAAATGTTGTCTTCACAGCTCTCCTTTTGAAAAAGAGCTGATCTTTTTCTTCTTTTGTTTTTATAGGTTTTTTGAGGGGATAATTTTTAATTCATCAGGCATCACCAACCAAATTTACATACAATTCTGATTCCTGGGCCCTACCTCCAGAAACCCTGATTCCAAAAGTTTAAATGAGACCCAAGAACCTGGATGTTTAACGTCTAGGTGATTCTGAGATATTAGCACATATTTTCAGGGCAATCTTGCCCGAGAAACTCCTTGTTCGTCTCCACAGATTTAACAGTCTCTGCATTCAACTGTTTTTCCCGCTCAATATGGCTTACCACCTTCCCTCATTGAAGGGGGTGCAGTCTTCGTAGCATATAGATGCCATCAAAATGCACAGTAGATACCTCCCAGACTTCTATGGGAGGCTTGCAACTTTGAGGATAGCAAAAACTGTCGACCAGCTTTCATAGCCCAGTAGGAATTAACTTTGCAACCATAAGTAGCTCCTTCATCTGCAAATTTCCTCTGGGCTCATTTAAGCTATGAGGATGATGGAGGTAAAAGAGAGAGTATAGGGAAAGGATGGGCTGTGGAGAAGATCCAAGGAATGCTGAGGATGGACTCATCTATCTTGTAGAGTGAATCAGATTCCTGGCCTGCATCCTCACGGCTTGATTTGTATGTCCCTTTTGGAAATGGAAGGCAGGGGAGAGAGATGGGACATAGAATCCACAGCTTGCTGCTGCACATCTAGGTTCCCAGGATGATCTCTGTTCATCATTTGTGAACATTTGTATTTACCTTACTTGAATCACTCTTCTGTGATCAGAGAGGTTCTTCTGTAAGCTTCTATTTTCAAGACTTACTAGAACTGGGTGCCAGAGTCCAAGCCTTCAAAACCATCCTCCAACTTAATTTTCTAAATAGCAGCTCTCTACTGTATTCTGATTGATTTGTGACTGGTTACGAAAGATCTACCAGAGAAAGACGCATTATCCCCAGATAAAATTTACAAAAAGAATCCTGACCGCAGCTCAGTATCTTTCAAAAGAAAAATGTCATGAAGTCTACTATCACTTAATGAATATCCCACCCCCATTCAGCTACCACCTACCACCCCCTACCTTCACTCACTAAAATTTTCTCTACATCAATCTTACAGTTATAACCATGTGCCCTTGAATGTATTACCATTTTTATTAAGTATTTTCATGATTCCATTTAGAAAGCAAATGAATTATTTCAGAGGAAAGCAAAAACCAAAATTGAATGGGCACATCAAACATCCAATATAGTAACTCCCAGCAGCTCGAAATGCATTATGAGGGCTTTCCACACCAACCATGCTCTGACTAATGCTTAGAGAGAATTTTTCCATGAGTTTAAAATACAGTATTAATTCTGCAAGGTCAGAGGGTACCTCATGAACAAAATATGTTAGTTGATTGTGTTCGTAGTGATCGTGCCAATAAGAAAGACCTCAGAATGTGAAACCTTTGAAAAATTTCCTGTAGGGAAGATATTTTACCATCTACTAGGAGCTAATACTTCTTACTTTGAGAAAGTCATTTTATTATCCACGTAAAGAAGGATGTTTACTGTGAGAAAATTGAGGCAGAAAAATTTTAAGTACTTCTTAATAACCAGTGGTAACTAACAGTCTCATTTCCTGCATTTGTTTTGTGTTTTATTAGAGCAGATCTTCTTGAATTTGCTTAAGAGAGAAAGAGAACATGTTTTTCCCCTTTCTTTGGCAATTAAATGTAAATAACAACACAAATGCAAAATGTCCATAGAGACAATTAGTTTACAACTTGGTTTAATGCTTTAGGTAATTTTTAGTATGTGGTGTTAATTTGTATTAAAATGAAGACATACACAGGCTGAAAAGGAAATCAGTGTATTCCATATGCTACCATTTCTCAAATCTAAGGTGGTGGGAACTTCTCTGTATTAGTCAAGGTTTAAAAAAAAAAAAAAGAAAGAAAGAAAAACCAATAGGATACACACACACACACAATAGGATATATATGTGACTAGGATATATACATATATATATATATATATATATATATAAAGTAGGATATATATGGCCACATATATGTAAATAGGATATACCCATATACATATATCCTATCCATATGTGATATTATCCATATAGTTAATATACTATAATATATATTATACATAAAATATTAATATAATATCCATTATCCATATAATACATGTATATGAGATGGGAGGATTTATTGGAGGAATTGGCTCACACGATTATTGAGGCTGAGGAGATTTACAATAGGCTGGCTGCAAGTTGGAGAACGAGGGCATCCAGTGATGTAACTCAGTCAGAGGCCAAAGGCCTGAGAACCTGGGGACTGCTGGTTCAGTCCTGGAGTCCAAAGGCTGGATAATCTAGAGTCCTAATGTCTATGGGCAGGAGAAGAGAGAGAAGAGAGAGCAAATTCACCTTGCCTCTGCCTTTTTATTCTATGTTGGATACAACCAGCTCACCTGGTTGGATGATGCCCACCCACCTGAGTAAGGGAAGATCTTCCTCACTCAGTCCACCGTTGCAAATATCAATCTCTTTGGGAAACATCCTCATGGACATACTCATGAATAATGCTTTCTTTACAATTTTCTGGGTAGCCCTTATTCCAGGGAAGTAGACACCTTAAATTTAACAATCACACCCTCTTATGAAAACTTGGGCTTGTCTTCAGTGTCTTCTAGATTCCCCTCCTCTTGCTACTGGGGCACCCACTATCACACACACTAATGCACCAATCTTCACAAAATTGTGCATATAAATCTTGTAAAATGATCGAAAGACAGATGATAGATGGTCCAGTGGAATTTAGATGCAGAGATATTTGTTCAGCAAATATTTAATAGTATTCAGAAAATATTATTTGTTAAGAATTGTGCTGGGAGCTGGAAATTCTATGGGGACCCAAATAGAGGCAGCAGACTGTAACCGAAAACTAAAAATGTTTAAATTCAATTTAAATTTTCAGTTTTAGTAAGTGACATGAAGCAACTACACAGGGTGATGTAACAGGGAATGATCAGAGGGAAGGGAATATTTCTAGATTAGCCCTGCAAAGGTAACAAACATTTTAGCAGAGACCAGACTGTTGAGACTGGGGTGGGGAAAGAGGATGCTTTCCTGCAGTAGGAACAGGAAGCACCAAGAGCCACAGTAGGAAAGCCATGTGCCTAGATAGCAGGCAGAGTGCCAGAGTGGGCAAAGACCCCAGACAGGGACTTTGTCTACCGTGGTTGTGGGTTGGAGATTCCATTCTATTTACAATGGGAAATCCTTGGGAGGTATAAGCTGGGAGTGACATAATCGTTACTGAGCTCACGAACAACGGCTAGAAATATGGAACACCTACTTACAACTTTGCTAATTATTGTAAAGGAGAATTTCTACTTATGCCCTGATTTGTGGGAATGTGGAATTACTATGAGTAAACTGGATACCCTGCAACTTTCCGTTAGTAAAGCCAACATCACCATTGAAAAGAATTTCTGCAAAGACAGATACATCAGAAAATGATAGCTCATTTGGTAGAGCAGGGAAACAAGGATTGCATGGCTCTGCAAATGATGGCAGCAGCCACAAGCTGAAGGGTAACCTTTACTGAGTGCACAGTATGGATTAAACTTGAAGTTCTATATCAGAGCTTCCACCCTACCTACACATACACAGCACAATCAGCATCAGTGGTGTCATCTGAAAATTAAGTGCAACAATATAAAGCTTGCAGTCAGTGGCTCAGGTTTTGACATTTACTTCCCCTGAGTATAGCAGGCTTCTTATCTAAGGAGTCTGCATTTGTGACAGACCATGGCCCTTATGAGTTCCCGCAGGCAGTCTAGGGTGAGTTGGGAGCCAATTTATCAACATTGATGACTTACACTGGTTTCAGTCCTCTCATCACTCTTTGGCAGACTCATCCAGCTAGTGAGCAATTAGCTGTGTCTGCTCTGCAGCCCTTCATTCAGGGAAAGCAGCAAAAACTTTCCAAGAGAACTGGAACTCCACAGACATATCCATCCCATGTCTCGATCACTGCTGAAAAAGGCAGTCAGGGGTATTAGCTTATCAGCTGTTGGCCAGAGGGTGATTTCAGTGTCAGTTTTAACTTCCTACAAGTTGCCAGTGTCTGCAGCATAGGAGTCTATTTTTGGCCGAAGATTTAGGAAGCAATGGTAGTTTTGAAATGCCTAAGGCTTATAAGCCAATTTGGAAAATTTGGGGGGTTTAAATGGAACAAAGGTCTATAGATAGAACTCATCCTACAAATATTTTCATTTCAAAGAAAAAGCCTAAAACTTATTTCTCTTGGGATTTCCTCATCTGGAGCATGTAATAAGGTGGTCGTTGGTCAGACTAGTCAATGTGGGGCTACAGTTTTTACACAAGGGATCTTACAACACGAAATTGATTGGTGGAGTTTGAGCCAGGTTCCCACTCTAGTGTTCTGCTTCTGGAAAATAGGGAGAAAAGACAAGAGTACTGGCACTGTTTATGAATGCCAACCCAGCAAAGTGGGCACACTGGTGAATTCAGAGCCAAACAAGTCTGCTCTCTGTGATGGGTGCTTCCACTTTGCCCCTGCAGACCCACTCCCTATTTCTGCACCCTACTTGGCACCCTGGAAGGCTGACCTTTAGGGACCACATAAGCAGGCTCCCTTGACCTCTGGCTTTGGGTTGAGCTTAGCCAGTGTTAGGCCAGCAGAGATTGGAATGGGAAGGAGAGTGTGGTAGGAATATACATCACCCAAGCCTCTCTCAAAGGAGCTGGGAGGAGACACCGTCCCTCTGCAAAGGCCACAGCTCCCTCAGAGTGGCCATCTGCTCCACTTGCAGCTCCTTGCTCTGGGGATCACCAATTGCCCCTTGACTTTACAGACTTAGGGCTGGGGGGTTCGTTTCCCCCAGCCCTATCCAGACCCTCATCAACAGTCCTTTATTAAAGTCTCCTGTGATGCTGTTTGTGTGATTTATCTGTATTTCTCACATATGTAAATAATCCATGGCTAATTTTTACAAATGAAAAAAAAATTCTTTATAACAACAAAACTTAAAACCATTTTTAAATTTTTATTTTATTTTATTTTAGAGACAGAGTCTCACTCTATTGTCCAGGCTGGAGTTTAGTGGCACAACCATTGCTCACTGCAGCCTAGAACTCATGGGTACAAGCAGTTCTCCCACCTCAGCCTTCTGTGTAGCTGGGGCCATAGGCACGTACCACCACATTTGGCCAATTTTAAGATTTTTATTTTGTAGAGACGGTGTCTCACCATGTGGCTCAGGCTGGTCTTGAACTCCTTCCAGTGATCCTCTCACCTCAGCCTCCCAAACTGTTAGGATTACAGACACAAGCCACTGTACCTAACCTCAGTACTCATTTTAAATAAATCAATGTGCATGTCAACCTGCAGCTACCTTCCAAATACGATTGGTAGTCATTTGGAAAGTGAGAGGAGCTCCATCAGAGCCATTTGGAAAGTGAGAGGAGCTCCAGGCTCCAGGAACAGGTGTGTTACTGCTTTCAAAATCCCCATCAGCAGCCATATTCATTGTGTGGCAGTCAGGAAATGAACCTTTGGGCACTGGACATCCTAACCTGATAGCTGACTGGAGGTTTTGACTTGATGTGTACCAAACTATACTTTTTCTCATTTAAAATATGCTCTTCTCCCTCACTTTGGGAGGCTGAGGCAGGCAGATCACTTGAGCCCAGGAGTTTTATAGAGACCTCACCTCAAGAAAAAATACAAAAATTAGCTGGATGTGGTGGTGCATGATTGTGGTCCCAGCTACTCTGGAGGCTGAGGTGGGAGCATCACTTGATCCCAGGCAGTCAAGGCTGCAGTGAGCTGTGATTGCACCACTGCACTCCAGCCTGGGTGACAGAGGGAAACTCTATCTCAAACTAAAAATAAAAACAAAATGAAATGAAATACACTGATCTTTTGGTGTACATGGGGGATTGGTTCCAGGACACCCACGTATACCCAAATTCACACACACTCCAATTCATAGTTGGCCATGTAGAACTGGCATGCACAAAAGGTTTGACGCTGGGTTGAAAAATATCCACATATAAGTGGACCCATGCAGGTCAGACCCTCATGGTTCAAGAGTCAATTGTATTTGGAAACAGACTCTTAATGTTTTATGCAGAAAGCCTATTTTTCAGGAATAGATTCCTGACATTTGGCAAGAAAGCCTACATAAGGAGAAAAGATCCTCACAGAGTCCCTAAAACAAACAAACAAACAAAAAAAAAAAAGAGTAGAAAAGAAATAGCTAATAGCAGCATGATGTCTGAGTTGATTTCATTATTTGTTAAGTAGAAAGAATGACAATACCTACCTCATAAAATTTCAGGAATTCAAAATAAGGAATGTGTGCCTGGGATCAGTGATTTCTGTAAATGTGAGTTGTTATTATGTATCCTAACTGACTATTTTACTGATTTCTCAAATAGAATTTTTAATGTTACCACTTATGGAAAACAAAAAATATTTGAGGATGCCTTGATGATCTGTGGATGGTTGTCATGCCTGTAACGTAAATAGAATTCAGCTATCCTCTTGACTTCTGCATTTAGTTAACTCTATGGCACAGAACTACCTTGAATCATTTTAACCAGTTTCTTCTCATTATGTGAATGCTGAGGAGACAGAAGGAAAAGGAAAGACGGAAAAGAAAGGGAACCCAGTTTACAATAATTGAGGTCAAATTGCTGATATAGTTAAGAAATTATGATTGAACCTGAATGTGGATGAAATTATTAACAAAAGCTTCAAGAGTCATTCAATTTAATGATTCTTTCATAATCAGAAACCACCATTTTAAGTAAATTTGCAAGCTGTAAATTACATGTTAAATGAATGACTTTCTTTATGCCTTACAACACTGCTAATGGAGACAACTGCTTACTTAGGGCAAGGTCAAGAAAAATATTTGTTTAATACTTTCTTCATAACTATATCTTTATTTGGTTTCAGATTTGTTACATAGAAGGGCAACTTAACAAGTTAAATGCTCATTTTCCCCATATTTTAATGCTATAATACAGAGAATAATAACATATCAATTAACTTTAATTACCCTCTGGCTTGCTACCTCAGATCTCTGCCATGTAAGCAGTGTGATTTTATGAATAGCCTCCTGACAATGAAAACCTCGAGAGGTCGATAACTCCTTTCACAATTTCTGTCCGGGGTCTCGCAAAAAAAAAAAAATCATTTAATATATTCTGTGTGTTGCCTCATCCCTCCAATATTCTCAGAAGTCAGAATCGTATCATTTATAAGTGGATATTAAAGATAGATTTGTGCAGTCAAGAATGGAAAAGATCCAACCACAGTGAAGTGACCTCTCACTGCAACGAACTCCTAAGTTTGCACTAAACTGAGATGCAAAAGTAAGAGGTTTCCTGTGTGTCACGGTTACAAAGCTTAAGCAGCTGGGAGGTAGCCCTGAACTGTGAGAGTGAGAATGATACTGGCCTTTCATTCTCACTCTCACAGTTCATACCTTCCAAGCTAATTCGCCTGACATGCGCACACAATAACTTTTGGTAAAATCTAAAACACCATGCATTATCCAGATTTAAAATATCACGTACTGGTAATTCTAGGTCCTCTGATGGAACCTTTGGTCAGTGTTAGACATAGGATTAATCCTCTGTCTGATGGACTTTTCCAAGATAGTGATTTCTCTTTATTAGTGAGTCCTGAGATGTCCTGCATGGTCAACTGGCCATCAGAAAGCATCCAGGCAGCAGTGGGCAGCTAGGTCATATACCACTATGTGTGCCCCGCTGACTCTTTCCTGCCTCGCTTCCCTTTCCTCTCACTCTTTCAGTTCATGGATGATACTCGCCAAATACAATATTGGCAATCAATCAAGCAAGCAATAAAATACCAGAGTTAAAACATGTTTCTTTTTTTTTTTTTATTGCATTTTAGGTTTGGGGGTACATGTGAAGAACATGCAAGATTGTTGCATAGGTACACACATGGCAGTGTGGTTTGCTGCCTTCCTTCCCCTCACCTGTATCTGTCATTTCTCCCCATGCTATCTCTTCCCACCTCCCCACCCCACCATCCCTCCCCCATTTCCCCCCAACGGACCCCAGTGTGTAGTGCTCCCCTCCCTGTGTCCATGTGTTCTCATTGTTCAGCACCCGCCTATGAGTGAGAATATGCGGTGTTTGATTTTCTGCTCTTGTGTCAGTTTGCTGAGAATGATGGTTTCTTGAAACCTTCTATTTATAATAAATACTATAACTAGGCCAGGTGTAGTAGCTCATGCCTGTAATCCCAGTACTTTGGGAGGCTGAGGCGGGTAGATCACTTGAGGTCAGGAGTTTGAGACCAGTCTGGCCAACGTGGTGAAACCCTATCTCTAATAAAGATACAGAAATTAGCTGAGCATGGTGGTGGGCACCTGTAATCCCAGCTACTCAGGAGGCTGAGGCAGGAGAATCACTTGAACCCAGGAGACGGAGGTTGCAGTGAGCCGTGCATTGTGCCACTGCACTTCAGCCTGGGTGACAGAGGGAGACTCCATCTCAAACATACATACATACATACATACATACATACATACATACATACTATAACTAACATGGCTTTTGTATGAGATAAGAGGGATTCATTAAAACAGAACAAGCCCTGACATAATGGTCATATAAATTAGGTTTGTATGGGCACCTTTCACACCCAACCTTCCACACTCCCATTCTCTGGTACTTTCCAAGTTTTATTGAATGCCTGGTTTTTAGGTACCTAGCGAAGTCACTATGCCTCTAACTCTCCCAAAATTCATAACTGAGGTACACACATTACTAACTTTGCACACATTAACAACCCAATGTGTTACCCTTCTTATGGCATTACATTTTTTAGAAATAACTAACTGAGAGGACAATGATAAACCCTAATGAATTTACTTCTAACAGTAACATTTCTAATAGTATGGGGGAGGGACGGAGGGGTGGAGAGGTGGGAAGAGATAGCATGGGGAGAAATAACAGATACAGGCAAGGGGACGGAAGGCAGAAAACCACACTGCCATGTGTGTACCTATACAACAATCTTGCATGTTCTTCACATGTACCCCAAAACCTAAAATGCAATAAAAAAATAAAATAAATAAATAAATAAGAAATAAATTCATGTGTAACAGTAACATTTCAGACAAATCTATGGGACATAAATTGCTGTGGAAATAAGTTTGCCAGAATAAAACTTTTTGGATGCCATTAAATCACATGAAGTTGACAAAAAAATTCAGGATCCAAATTCCATCAGACCTGGGCTTGAACGGCAGCTTTGCTCTTTATAAGCTGTGAAACATTACATGTCTCTCATCTCTGTGCCTCATCTGTAAAGTGGGGAAAATAATAATACCTACCTCATAGGCTCGTGATACGATTAAATGAATTATTACATGTAAAGTCCTTACCAGCATAAGCAGTGTGTTTATGCCCTGTAAAGGTCCCACAGTAAAGTGGAGGAACAGGCTTGCTTCACAGGGCAGTATGAGCAGTTCTATCAAAGGTGGAGGTGAAAACGCTAAAGGAGTGAGGAAGAGGGTTGGGCTAACTTCTTCACCATGTTTGAGAAACTATTTCATTATCAACTTCTGTTATCAACATCAAGATAATGACTCATGAAACTCCGCTTCTTTATTAAGACACTTGATATGAAAATCATTCTTAAAAATCTGCAAAATCATTGCTTAAAGTCACGAACTCATGTGTAGGAGCCACTGCTAAAATTATTCAGTGCTATAGGTTTTCTTATGTTTTGTAAACAGTCATTTGTTATGTTCATTGGAAATCAAAATATCAAGTTATCAGCAAGAAGAGTTCATGTTCAAGTGGTGATTTTATTGACTCTGAGCTACAGAAATCATCATTCAGATGTTAAGCAATTTTATGTTTCAGATATAAAATTAGCTTAAAAGTGAAATATGCACAGAAAATGTCTACGGTCTTAATATTTATGTACTATTTTATAGGACATAGTGATAGAATACCTATGATTTGGTGGTGTTCTTTTATTCTTCTCTACAAAGACCTTACCCTTGCTCCTTCTTGAGCACAAGCCATTAAAAAGGAGTGAAATTGCCACTGATATTCTGAGAAAATTTGTTGAGTGTGGGAGGAGAACCTTTGGCAAAATAAGTATCTGTCACATAACCAGCCTAGCATCTTCTATGTGAACATTTGTATTCCAGAAGATGGGCAGGGTTGCACCACAGCAACAGACACCCCAGACCCTTTGGCTTCAAGTTCATCTCAGGTCAGCTGGAGGCTCTGCTTGACTTGTACTCGCTCCGGAATACAGGCTGATGGAATAAGTGCTGTCCCCAGCATTGCCACTCACTGGCAAATGAAAAGAAAATGGTGAAAGGTGTCCAACCACGCACTAGCTCTTAGGGTTTCAACTCAAATTTCAATGGCTGAAGTCAGTCTCATAGCCACATCTACCCTTGAAGAAGCAAGTAAGAGATGTTTTACCGTGTCCTGGAAGGGAGAAGAATGGAAAAAAGTTAGTAAACAGCCTCATGACTGCAACAATAACTGACCTCTTCTTTGTTCATTTCTTGTGCTTTGTTTATGAGCTCATTTTCTCTGATAAGACCAGAAGACATGTACCTAATCCAGGATAATCATTATGAAAGAAGTAAAGAATACCAGATAAAGTGATTTAAAAAATTAAGAGCAGTAAAGCCATAATATTATGAGCTGGCACTCACATGTGGATTTTCTCTATGCCTTCTTCCTAGATATCTATTGCTGCATAATAAACCACCTCAAAACTTAGTAATTAAAATAAGCACCATTGACTTGCTCACAGTTATGCAGTTTGAGTTGGGCTGAGCTGGTGATTCTTCTCTTGGACCAGCTAGGCTGACGCATGCAGTTGCAGTCCTGTGGTGCAGGAACAGTTGGAAGGTCCACCATGGGCTCACTCACCTCTCTGGCACTTGATCTTAGCTGCTGTCTGGGTTTCTTTCTCCTCAAGGTTCTTTCTGCCTCATGGAGTCCAACCCAGGGCACTTTATACAGTAACCTCAGATAAACAATAGGTAGAGAGTAAAAGCCAAAAGCCTTCTTGAAGAGAAGCTACAATGTCATACAACTTCACTTTCCCTGCATTTTGTTCACCAAATCCAGTACAGGGCCCATCCTGTTCAAGGGAGTGGAAATAGACTCTTGATGGGAGGAGCAGCAGCTTCACATGGCAGAAGAGTGGGATCCAGGGATGGAAGGAAATGCTGCGTCTACCTTTGCAGATGGTCTACCATGCCTGCGGAGAATGGGATGATCCTGGCTTGAGGGTCTGCCCTGAGAACGCATACCCAGCCCAGAAACTATAGCATGGTATTCCAGAGATTTCTCAACATGTTTGCTTCTGTTACAAATGGACTGCAGCCTGAAAAATAAATGAAAAATGTACTTTCCACTTGTGAGAAGTGCAGAGATTTTCCCTTGATTTTTTTGCTGTGTCCTACCCATCAGCAGAGGACTCCATCCCAGCAACTGTCTCTGTCTGCCTGGGGGGCAGCCCAAATGAGCCACCTGCACTTTGCAGTCTCTGATTGTTTTCCTTTTGAAATAATATTGTATACCTTGAAAATTCAGTCTGAGGAGAGTGGGAATAAAACCTTCTACACCAGTCCAAGAAGTGGCCAATGTCACCCATTTCAGGGATTTTTACTTTGGACATTTACTTGCCAAGGTCTACATAAGCAACAGCAATGTGAATAACCAAACTCATCAGTTTTTTCTATGATGTCATGTGATAGAGAAAAGGGAAGCCAAAGCAACTTTGCAAATCTTTGGCAACTGAACTCGTTCAATCTATGGTTCTGCCACAGTTGGGTAAATTGAAGGATAGGGAGGGTGGAGCCAGGCTAGGTGTGAAGAAGGCTGCAGTGGCCGAGGGGATAGTGTGTGTGAAGGCCCTCGTGTAGGAACAGGACAGCATGATTAAAGAGCAAGAAAAGACCAGTGTGGCTGGAGGGCATGGGGCCAATGGGGAGAGACAGGAGCTGAGGACAGGAAGGTGGATAGAGACAGTGTTGGTCCATTTTTGCATTGCTATTAAGGGATACCTGAGACTAACTTATATAAGAAAATTTGTCTAAGATAATTTACTAAGAAAAGAGGATTTGTTGGCTCATGGTTTTCAGGCTGCACAAGCATGGCTCCAGCATCTGCTTCTGATGTGGGCCTCAGGAAAGTTACAGTCATGGTAGAAGGGCAAGTGGACCCCTGAACATCACATAGTGAGAGCACAGCAAGAGAGAGAGAGCCAGGAGATGCCACCTCTTTTGAACAAGATCTCATGAGAATTCAGAGCAAGAACTCACTCATTACCATGGGAATAGAGCTCAGCCATTCATGATGGATCTGTCCCTATGGTCCAACACCTGCCACTCAGCCCAACCTGTAACATTGGAGGTTCCATTTCAACATGGGATTTGAAGCGAACAAATATCCCAACCATATTAGGGGCCATTCAAAGAGGTTTGGATTTGGAAAAGATTTTAACTAGAAAGTGACATAATCAGAGATGCATTTAAAGATCACTGTAAGTGTTGTGTGAAAAATAGATAATTGAACCAGGGCCAAGACAGAAGCAGAACAGGTCTATAGTATGGAATCTAAGGTAGAGATTCTGGTGCCTAGAATTAGACAGGTGGCTGAATCTCCAGGACTTTATGACAAAATAAATATGGTGTAAGAGGAAGAGAAGGCATTAACAACATTTCCCTACAAGAGAAACATGGAGATCTTATTTGATTCTAGAGGCTAATTAATGGCAAAGCCCAGACATTTTCTATGGAGAGTCCACATTCCTAATCCTCTAAGGCAGTGAGGAGTTTACAAATTGGGTGTTTTCACCTGAGGAGTGCTTAACATATGGGGTGCAGGAAGAAAATATTAAAACTGCTATACATAGTATTTTACTAAAAGCATAAAAAAACAAGCTCTTTTAATGTTTGATGTTGAGATTGATAGTAATATTCTATCAATACTCACAAAGGGAAGTATGTGTGCACAAATTTTTTTATTGATGGCATGCGATATTCATTTTCTGTTGCTGCATAACAAAATACCACAAACATAACAGCTCAAAACATACCCACTTAATGGCTCACAGTTTTGTAGGGCATAATCTTGAGCATAAGTGAGCTGGGTTCTCTGATTGGGATCTCAACAGGTTGAAATCAAAGAGTTAGCCAGCTGTGCCCTCATCTACAGACTTAACTAGGGAGACAACTACTTCCAACCTCCCCCACATCATTGGGATAATCCATGTTTTTGCGGTCGTAGGACCTCAGTCCTCAGTCCAACATCCTGATGTCTGTTAGATGGAGACAACCTTTAGCTCCTAGAGGCTGATCTCAGCTCCTTGATAATCCCCACCACAGGCTCTCTCATAGTTCCAATTTCTTTTTTTTAGGAAGGACCCAGTTCTTTTTAAAGGCTCATCTGATTAGACCAGGCCCATCCAAGGCATTCTTCTTTTTTATCAATTCAAAGTCAGCTAACTTGGTGACCTTAATTGCATCTGCAAAATTCCTTCTAATTTGCTACATAACAAAATCTAATCATTTTATTCACAGTCCCACTAAGTCAAGGGAATAGGATTGCACAGGGCATGTACACTGAGGGGATAGGAATCTTGCGGGTCATTTCCAAAGGTTGCCTACCACAGGTGCATTTCCAAAAAGTATGGCATTCACTGCTCTAGGGTATCAACTTTGTGGCTAATTTTTAGAGCCTAATATTTATAGTCATGTAGGAGTTGGGAAGAAAAGCAATTTCTAAAACCATTAGACCACAAAAAAGCATAACATTTTTTTTAGAGTAAGATAAACCTATTGATATTACACAAATCCAGGTCGTTACCACTAGCTGAGTGTGAGGTGTGGTGTATTAGTCTGTTTTCACACTGCTATAAAGAATTACCTGAGATAGGGTAATTTATGAAGAAAAGAGGTTTAATTGACTCTTAGTATCACATGGCTGGGGAGGCCTCAGGAAACTTACAATCATGGCAGAAGGCAAAGGGGAAGCATGTACGTCTTACATGGTGGCAGGAGAGAGAGAGCGGATTGGGGAAGTGCCACACTTTAAAACCATCAGATCTCCTGAGAACTCACTCACTATCACAAGGACAGCATGGAGGAAATCCACCTCCATGATCTGATCACCTCCCACCAGGTCCCTCCCCTGACATTTGGGGATTACAATTCCAGATGAAATGTGAGTGGGGACACAGAGCCAAACCACATCACGTGGGTATATTTTCCATCATAAAAATAGGCCTCTGCATGCTACACCAACTACCTGAAGCTTCTAAAAGAGCTTTGGAAATATTAAGTAAACCAATTTTTGATATTCTGATTCCAAGATTGCAGTGCACAGAAATATGAGACAATGGTATGAGATCTATATTGTAATGGAAAGCCAGAATCTTTTTAAAAAATTATACACGAGTAACATGATTTTTAGCTTGATCTTCTTAGGATCTAGATTGTACCTCAGTATGTATCATGCATGATCCTCACTTTAGTAGATGTTTATCTGGGGTAGTATAACATACTTGGGTTCACTGCATTCTTGGACTTACCTCTCTGATTCCCTGAGTGTTGTCTCACTGAGAGCCCTTCCATTTTAAAGGAGGCAGTTCAGAATACTACTGCACTGAGCCACAGTGGGCACCCTTTTGGGTTGGAAATCTTAAACCAAACAAAACAACTTCAGTAGAATAAGTCTTCAGCAATAGTCCTGTAACCAATTAACATAAGTGTCATCTTGGGTTTTTCCTTTCCTTGATTTAAATAAGCAGAGTGCTAAGTAACAACTTTAGGTGAGGATTTTCCCCATGACAAACATGCTCTCAGATTCCTGTTTGAAATTTGGTTATCCTTCCAGAAGTAGCTCAATTTCTTTTCCCTGGGGTGAACTTCAGAAGGAGCCCTCTCCACTTACACCATACGGATATTAATCTCATATGGTTGTTGAGGACAAAGGCTATACGGTTATTGCTCTGTGAATTCCCTCAGCAACAAACTTGCAACAGTAACCTCACAGGAAATGTTGTTGATTCATTGATTAATATTTTAATTCAAAGGCAAATTATCCTAGGAAAACCACTGAAGATAAGAAGGCTTAGGTAGTCTGTAGTTGAAAGGGAGGGCAAATAACCTTTATTTTAGCAGCTATTCTAGATCGTCTGGTACAAATGAGCTGCAGTACACACGAGGACTTGTATATTTGGGTAATGGTGCACCTGCCATTGAATTTTTTCTTTGTTTGTAGTCAGGTGCAAATGTTTCCCTGGAGGAGTCATACTCCTAAACATGGAGGATGCTTCCAGAAATATTATGGTTTCTGTGCTTTTCCAGACAATATTTTAAATGACCCTGAGCCCTAAATGAGAATTATCAAGTTGTTATAGTCCAGAACTAATCAGAAAGATCTCTCTTCATCTGATTTCATCTAGGGCCTGAGCGTTATGACTACTTGGAGATATTAGAGAATAAAGGGATTCTATAGACTCAGAACTGATGTCTGAAGGCACTACTAATATGTCCATTTTCTCAAAAGATTCCAAAGATGCTCTGAAGTGGATTTTGGGAATTTATGTCTGGGGTGCTTTAGCACATGGGGCATAAATTTGGTTCAGTAACATTTGTTTCCACACACAAATGTTTGTTTGTTGCCATTCATGTCAACCACTGAGGGGCAACAAACTAAAATATTAGGCATTTCAGGCCCCACACACACAGGGACACTAAAAAAATTCATGTCAACCACTGAGGGGCAACAAACTAATATTCTTTACCAATTCCTTTGCACAATAAGCTGCTTTATATTTAAGGTCATGCTGCCATGTTATTCAGGGAAAGTAAAAAAGATATTCTCTTTTACTTTCTGCCATATTGGTGGTTTGCTCTTAAGAGAAAAATGTGACTTCCATCTTCACTTCAGCCACATCAGTAGCCTCAGTCTAACACATCCATGGTAGGCAGCATTTGGCAATGGTCTCATTCAGTTAACAAATATTCTGTCTTGTCACAATTTAGAATGCCTGATGTTTGGAGGAGCTATAAACCTTATTTACATATTTGCCTTTGCCAACTGTAAATTTCCCTTTTATCGTTCTTGGCCTTATGGGGCTGTAAACATTTGCCATTTTCTCATTGAAAGTTCACCCTGAGTAAGAAATATTGAAGTCACAAATGTGGCCTTCTTTCTTTAATCCTTTGAAAAAAATTCAACCTCTTCAGTTGGATCTATTTTCAATGTACATATCTGTTTGATTCTTTTATTTTGTATTTTTTATTTTTTTGCAAGACTCTTTATTTCCTTTGTAGCCATTTATCATCGAGGGGAAAGGTGTGAAACACTTTTTTTCCACACAGCATACCTTGCAAATGCAAACCATATGTTATCTGCTTTCCTATGTATTTTGTATTGCTAGTACCATATGCCTCAAGTGATTGATCTTACCGTTGTGGGGTAGCTAAGGATACATATATTTTAAGTCTCTCTTGTAGGAAATAAGATATCCCTCTATTGCTCTTTCAGATTAATGTGCTAAAAGCCTCTGCTCATATCTAATGGACGATCCATAATTTACATCAAAATTTCAATCACTTTAAATTAATATAGCCATTTCCTTAATGAATCAAGTTACTAGAATCTGCTCTGATTTTCACAAAACAATTCAGTCATGGCTGTTTACAGTTTTTTGGTTAGCATGAAATCTGAGTTTTCACAGCATTTTTCATTTTAGTTTTTGAAATTAATAAATTACTTGTATTGTAAAATAAGTATCCTCCGTATATCCTTATATGAAAAACATACTCTATATTCATCATCAACATATTCTATAGTCATTATCTTCCTTTTTTTTCATCTGTTACGGGATTTCATAAGAAGCAGGAAAAAGAAAAATATATGTATTCTACTAACAGACTTATATAAATATTGTGAAAGCTACCTCTGAAAACATGAGGTTGTTTATTTCTTAGTTGTCCCCATGAGATTTACAAGAGTAAGTCACATTAATTCTAATGGGATTTAGCCGTCAAAATTTTCTCTGCATCAGCAGCAGAAGGGAGGTATGTGAGTATAGTAAACAAGAAAGTTGAAAAATGAATGCTCGTGACCTAAATTTTTTATTGTAATTGTTACATGATTAATATTGTACCTTAATACTAGTTCACCTCATTATGAGTATAAATATCTGGTATGTATTTATTCTGTAGTGAAAATAAACACTGATGTGCTAATCATAGCTAAATATGGTATTGAAAAACTAATCAATCTTCATGAGAAACATCTGTAGTCAGTTTTAATCAAATGATCAAGTTGGTGAAAAGAGGGTATCCCAATACATGCTAATTTGACATAGAAAAAACGATTCGATGCAGTTTGGCCAAGATGGCTACAGGTGAACAAGGGTCTTACCTAAATGGGACGTGTGGGCTCCGCCATACTGATCCCCAGGAAGCCTGTTAGAGTATCTCTTCCCTAAGACAGTGGTCATCAAACTTGGCTCACAGAGCCACCAAGCTACCTTGGAAACTTCTACAGGCTGAGAATAACAGACAGGACAAAGGCCTACCACTTTTGCTTTCAACCTGGGGCAATGCTTCTCCTTTTACACATTTACATATTAGCTTTCTTTGTAGGATTTCCTGGGAAGAAAGGGTGCAAGAGCTTTTAAAGCATTGTTACAGAGATCGGTAATAGCATAGGCCTCTGGAGGGAGTCAGGACTTCCTCACATAGATAAAAATCAAGAGAGAAGGCCACAGCCAAGAACTGAATGGATTTGGCCATTCTTGTGACAACTTGGGGGGAATTACATGACAAGTTCCCTCTTCCCTGCCAACATATAGATATACATATGCCATATATAAATAGACATACACATACGTGTGTGTGTGTGTGTGTGTGTGTGTGTGTGTGTGTGGAGGGAAAGAGAGAGAAATCTCAGTTTTTGCTCTTAAGGCCTTCAGCTGATTGGATGAAGCCCACCCATGTTATAGAGGGTAATAATCTGCTTTATTTTAAATTTACTGATCACAGATGTTAATCACGTCTACAAAATACCTTCATAACAAGCGCTAGACTAGCATTTTTCCAAATTACTGGACACCGCATTCTACCCTCTGTTTGACACACAAAACAAATCATCACTGTGTCACGACAGGTTCTTCTCTTCCTCTCATGTGCCCAGCCAATCCACCAGCAGTTACTCTTGGCACTGCCTTCTAGATGTACCCAAACTCCACCCACTTCTCCCCTCCTCTACTGCAGCCCCTCGGTGCAAGTGCCCATCATGTCTTACTGGATTATTGGAATAGCATCTTAACATTTCTTTTTTCTGCTATTCCCTCTTTGGTTTATCCTCAACTCAGCAACCAAAGTAATCCTGTTAGCTAAGTGGATCGTGTCACTGCTCTTCTGTTTAGAGCCCCTGATGGCTTCCCGTCACCTTTAGATTAAAAGCCAAACTACTTACAATGCTATCATGCCCTGCCTCCTTTACACTTCCCATTACCTCTATGACCTCGGCTCCTACCCTCTCTGGTTTACACCACTCCAGCCATTTTGCTTCACTTGATGTTCCTGGGAAACTTCCACTTACACAGATTGCACATTTGGTTCTTCTTTCTAAAAGGGCTTTCTCACTAGATACCCACATGGCTTGCCCTCTGCCACCTTCAAGTCTCTACACGAAGGCCACCTTTTCATGAAGACCTTCTCTGACCACCGTAGGAAATTGTGAAACTCTCTCATCCCCAGCAACTCCTATTCTTTTTTCCTCTGAAAAAAATAGTTGTAATTATTCTATGGTTTCTATAACAACAACAAAAAAAGTGTTTTATCAAAATAGAAATGTACTTCTTATTTATGTGAGTGTTCCTGATTCACAACAACCTTCCTCCATGTGGTGGCTAAGTAACAAAACACATCTCTTGGCTCTGTCTCAACTCCAGGCTGTGAAGTCCAATGCGTTCAGCACATGGGTGGGGAATGAGCAGATGGAAAGTTACACCCACATCTTAAGCCGAAAAATGACACACGTCACTTCTATCCACATGACAGTGGCAAAATTTGTCCTGTGTTCCTACCCAGACATGAACAAGACCAGGAAATATAGTCCCTGGATGAGCCCGTATCCTTCCAGTAACATCTTCACACCATGAGAGGAAAAGCAAAGATTTTGGTGGAATACTGATGAGTCTCCATCATCCTAATTACCTCCCAAAGGTCCTGCCTCTTCATACTAACACAGTAGGGGTTAGAATCTGAACATATAAATGTTGGAGGGACACAAACGTTGTCCATAACAAGAGCTTACCCATTCTAATGTGATAAATTTGTACTTATTTATCGTTTTGTTGCTGTCACTCCCACTAAAATCTATGGCCCATGTGACATGCATTTTTTGTTTGTTTCAGTCACTGGTATATTCTCAGAGCTTCTAACAGAAATAATTTCTGAGTGAAAAAATGAGTAAATGGGTGGATGGATGCATGGGAATGACAGGGTGTGTCCTGACCAGCTGCGGTTCATCAGTAGAAAGTGTTTGGACCACACACAGACATTTTCTTGGCAAAGAAGAAGGGAAAAATAAGATGGGAGACCATCGCCGGGCGTGGTGGCTCAAGCCTGTAATCCCAGCACTTTGGGAGGCCGAGGCGGGTGGATCACGAGGTCAAGAGATCGAGACCATCCTGGTCAACATGGTGAAACCCCGTCTCTACTAAAAATACAAAAATTAGCTGGGCATGGTGGCGCGTGCCTGTAATCCCAGCTACTCAGGAGGCTGAGGCAGGAGAATTGCCTGAACCCAGGAGGCGGAGGTTGTGGTGAGCCAAGATCGTGCCATTGCACTCCAGCCTGGGTAACAAGAGCGAAACTCTGTCTCCAAAACAAAACAAAACAAAACAAAACAAAACAAAACAAAAAAAGATGAGAGACCATCTATAGGACACACTTTGCCTTGGTTACTTTATCCTATTCTCTTTACCTAGTAATTGAGCTTTATAATTATGTAACTTTTAAAATTGGTTTATTCAAAATCAAGACATGGTTATCATTCTACTTAAACTGGTGGTTGGTTAATAGAACCTACTTATCCCACGCAGATTAGTATAGTGTCTAATTGAGAGGCACACAGAAAATGTTGGCCAAATAAGTAATTAAATCACAAACAAGAGGGCATCAGATTAGGTTTCCTTCAGGATAAGCACTAGGACTCATTCATATTCATTCTTCAGCAAGGATGTACAGATAAGGCTGCGACAGTTTTGAAGTTGTGGTTACATAGAAAAATACTTAATGCCCCCCCTCCCTGCTCCACGCCGTGTTTGGTGATCACCCAGTATTTCTTTTAAGAAAAATAAAAATTATTAATGTCAACATTTCCATGTTCCTGCTCTCACTGGTATAGAATGTTCTATCTGCAGAACAAATCCAGCTCAGAGGTTAAAATTCTGAAGTCCAAAGATCATTTGTCTGTCTGAATGTTTTCACTCTTTAGAACCTTAACAATTAATTATGAGAACAGAGAGATTTGCTCTTTTTTTCTATCGTACTCCATTTTCTCTACCGTAAAACTGCAACTTTCTTGGAAAACATAATATAGCAATTGTAATGATCATTATAGTTTGAGATAGAGGGTTTTGTTTAAATGTTACTTTCCTGTAAATCATCATATATTAAAAATGCAAATATATATATTCCAGAGTGTCTTTAAATCAGCAGAGATGCACCTGCATATTTTGGTCTCATATATGAAAAAGGCCAATTAGCTTCTAAATTAACACATCCCGTGTATTAATAACTGACATTTAGTAGTAGCCAAAAGGTCATATGGAAAGATTCTGCTCATGCATGAAACCACAAAACTTACTCTAATCATGCTGTATATAATGGATTCACAGATTATCTAACTGGACAAATTGTTAAAGGGTGGCCTGGAAATTCATTTTGTTCCGCATTTTTTTTACTGTTTGTGAATACTTCACGTATATTCCTGTCATCACTTGTCCTTGTCATAGACCATGAATCTGACATAGCAGAAAGTTCTTCTGGACTCTAGTTGGATACCAAGACCAAAAAGCTATGGGAAATGATGGACTGAGAAACGCAATAGGCACAGCAAAAGGGTAATGAACCATAATAACCCAAATGAAATAGCAAGCGTATCATGGCATATTGAATTCACAGCTATTTTATTTATTCGTTGATTATTTGTTTTGTACAAATATAGCAAGCCCGCTGACTTGTAGTTAGTTACACAAATAGGCATCTCATGGTGACCATCCAAAGGCAGCCAAAGTAGCTCCACCCTCCACAGCACTATGTCACCATTGTCCCATGACAGTATCCTGCTAATATCCCCACCACCCTCAGAGTGGGGACCTTCCCTTAGCTACTGTGGCACTATACCCTCCTGATTTTGTTCTTACCTCTCAGCCAAGGAAATCCACCCCAACAGGTTAACTCCTGCCAGTAAGGCTGAGGTGTTCACAGCCACTGCATGTGTTGGCGTATGGGCTTGATAAGGACTGTGTCATGTGCAGTTTACAATGTCGTGTCTTCTTGTCATTTATTTTGTGATGCAGTGAATACATTTGTCTCCATAATAATTGACAAATTATTATTATAAGTTGTTATTACCCAAGTGTGTCAGCCACATCTTGGTGGTACACAGACAGCACTTACCAAAAGGAGAAGCTGAAGACAATTGAATGAACAAGTAGACAGGGTTAAGGGACACCAAGAAGATGAAGTGAATTATCTGGACCACCAGCAGCATCAGCTGGGAAACTGATAGAAATGCCAGTCCTCAGTCCCTACTCCAGACCTACTGAGCCTGAAACTCTGGAGATGGAATACGATAATCTATGCATCAACAAGATCTCCAGGTGATTCTGATTGCAAGTTAGAGAACCACCATCACAATGGATGATGGCACATCCTAGCAATAGAAGCAACTGGAAGGTGCAAGGATAAAAAAGAATTGGTCATAGAAATTCGGCTTCTTCCTGATTTGACTCACAATTGCCAGTCACTGCTTTCATGCTGTAGGGATTGTTAGGGTGCTTTCCTACAGGCATCTGTTTACTTGCAAGCCATCCTTTTCCTTATACCTCCTCTGCCACTTCTCTGAAGCTGTCTCAAATGATGTAAAGTTTCCAGTGCAACCCCTGTATAATACTTAGTCATGATTTCCAGCAGGCCCAGCATTTTCCCTGTTGCACCAGCTATTCCTGTTTGTCCCTCCAGACGAGTTCCCTATCAGTCTCCACTCAGCTCTCTGCACTCTGGGTCACCCAGACTCTGTGGCCATCTCATTCTTGGGTTTGACTGATGGGAAGCACAGAAGATAGTGCCAGAGTGGCAGCATCAGGAGATCTGGCTTCCTCTCCACCCGGTTGACAATCTCTACCAAAAGTCTTAGCTTTGGCTGGGAGACCCTTTCCTTCTTTAACTAGTTTTTGACCACACATGTAAAGAATTTCACAGAAACCATAACACAGAGCCCTATGTGGTACCAAGCTACTTCTTTTGAAAGGGTGAACTATTTCTTCAAAAAAGACTAGTGCATGACAACATAAACTTGAAAAACTTATAATCACACAAGTGGCTATCTTCATTTCTAAGAGATTGCTTTATCAAAAGATTAAAACAGGACTTCCTTTATCTCCTGTTTCTTCAATACATGTGAAAGTTTCTCTTTTTTCTATATTGGTACCAGTAACTACATAAAAACAGTCTGCACATGAAAAGAGTGTTACTTTTTTTTGAACTTACCAATGCTAGATCAGTTGGTTGATGGCTCCGTGTAGACAATTCTAATTGGACTAAGGGCTTGGCTGCATCAAAACAGAGCAGAGCTGCACAGAGAAGATGTATCCATTGTGGAGCCAGGTTCTGGAGCCCTGAGTCAAGGATAAATAATTACAACATTAGTAAGTTAACAAACTCATTGAGCTGAGCACCTCATAAAGAGAATGTGCATGAAACACGGCCTTCAGTGAGTATGCATTTGTGTAAGTGAATTGCAGAAATGTCAGGGGTGGACCAGGCACGGTGGCTCACGCCTGTAATCCTAGCACTTTGGGAGGCTGAGGCAGGCAGATCACTTGAGGTCAGAAATTTGAGACCAGCCTGGCCAACATGATAAAATCCTGTCTCTACTAAAAATATAAAATTTAGCCAGGCGCGGTGGTGCATGCCCGTAATCCCAGCTATTCAGGAGCCTGAGACAGGAAAATTGCTTGAACCCAGGAGATGGGGGTTGCAGTGAGCCAAGATCGTGCCACTGCACTCTAGCCTGGAGACAAAACAAGACTCCATCTCAAAAAAATTAAAAATCAAGGATGAGGAAGGTATTCTGCATGTGAACAAAGACAAAGAGGCTAAAATTCAAAGACCTTTTTCTTGGTCCTTAATGCCATAAAAGAGATATTTGCCACATTTCCAAGCAACTAGCCAATATTCCTTACCTGGAAGGTAGAGCCCATTATTGTTTCTGATTATAAACAAAAGAGTGAATATTCTCAAGATGTACCAGGTCATGAGGAAGGGAGGAGGACAGGGAGGGAAACTGTGATTGGTCACAGTTCAGGGCAACAGGAGAAACTCAACGGGACCACATTGCCAGGTCTCTAAACAGAATTTCTTGAATAAAGGTAGAATCTCCTATCTAAAAAAATTAATATAAGGGCATTTCACATGAGTCTCCTGAAGGTGAAAAATAATCAGATTCATACCCCAAGCTTCTGTGATCTCGTCTTTCTCTGCTTTCTCACCCACTGGTAGTTCCAAACTGTCTCATTCGCGCCCTCTGCCTGTCTTGCCAAATTCAGGAGACCGAGACACAAAGTGGTTTCTCTGTGACCCCTACCTCCAATATGTAATGTGTAGACTGATCTATTCCATCTGGCTTGCTTTCCCTTCTTGCTTTTTTTTCTTTTTTATGCTTATTACCCAGATTCTCACCCACAAAGGTGAGTTCAGGAACTGACTCCACCCAAAAGAATCCTTCTAGTCCAATCTCTGTCTACCCCCTCTCTGATTTTAAAAAGCCCTGGAATGTAGCTAAAGGAAGAGAAATTTCTACTGAGAAGGCCACTGAGAGGAAAGTTTGAACAGACGAATAAAAATGTCCCTTTGTAAAAAGGCTGAGAGAGGAGGAGAGGCTGGGAAGACTCAAAAGGTTTGATGAAGGTTGTCCACTGTCTTGATGAAGAAGAACACTCACATGGTGAAATAAACAGGAATTCGAGTAATTAATATTCTAAGCACCTTCCTAAATGAGGACAGTTTTGTAGAATAAAGTGTTTTCCAAAAATTGGTGAATGATGTAGATTGCAAAGGATTTGCTTAAAATGGAAGATTCCTGGATGATCAAATTTTCCTAGGGTGAAAAATGAAATCTATTCCTTGAATCAAGAATCTCCGGTAGGGAGAAGGCATTAGAAGCTATTGGAAAACCTCTTTGGGAGATTACAGTTTTAGATCCAGTTCTTCCACCTGGATCCTGCCTCCCCTCATTGTCAGCTATCAGCCTGTTTCCCAGGATTCTAATGGTTAGAGGGGACGACAGCAGCATGGCACCCCACTGTGGCCCCTGCTGAGAGCCTGGCCAGGGGTCCTGGGAACTCAGGGGGAAAAATCTGAGGCTGAGACTCCATGAGAGCTCAAGTTTCCACCCTCACAGGCATTTGTTGTGGAGGGACATTTGGTCCCTGGTCATTTCACCCTTTCAACAGGACAACAGTCAAATTTCTCATTTATTCTCAAACTTATTATAGAACTTGGGTTACCCTTTAGTATTGTTGAAGGAGAAATGCTTAAAAGTATGAGGGGGGTAGTGATGGAACCTTTCAAAAAAATCACATTGCAATAAATCATCAGCTAGGTGGAACTCGTCCAAGTGATATGCAGGAACTATAGAATGAAGTAGCTGTGCTACTAACAAAAATATGTAATTTATAATTTAAAACAGCCACTGAACTGGAAGCCTGGAAGACTGCCAGGGTGATACCCATCTTTTTAATAGGACCGAAGGTGATCTCAGAAATTATGCGTCTGTGAGTTTCACATTGATGCTAAAAAAAAAAAAAAAAAAAAAAATGTCTTTACAATTAACGTGATCTCCCATCTAGCCTGGCACATCTTTTTTTTTTTTTTTTTTTTTTTTTTTTTAATTGCCTGGACCACCTAAATTTTCATTAGGTCTAGAAAGCTGGCCTGGGTGCTGCCCACATGATCTTTCTCAGGATCGGCTTGCATACACGCACCCAAGAGAGGTCCAGCTTCTTGCAAGTGCAGGCAAACTATGGACATGCACATTTGTACATTAAACCCTCTAATGCATGCAAAGCTCTGAGTACAGCATACCTGGTGCAGCACAAAGATAAAACTTGGGATGCTAGGTATTGCTGTGGTTTTATTGTGGTGGTGGTTATGAATCATACACACAAACATTAAAAGATACATGAGCAATTATGTGAGCCTGCTCACATTTACCTTCCTTTTCTTTAGTTCTTATTTTTGCCATTATGAGCACTTCCTTTTTTTAGCCTATATGGAGGACATGGAAATTTCATCTCAAGAACAAAAGACAGGATTAGTGGGTCACAAGATCTAGGAATCTAGAGGAATTGCTGCCTCACGGAGTGTGGTGATCTGAAGGGACAAAAGTTAAAACAAGGGAAAGCTGTTTTGACAGAGTTGTTGAAAGAAGTGGAAGCAGCTAAAATGATTTCTAAGATCACAGGGCAAGAAGCATTCTTCTGCAACTCATTGTCAGTTTTACTCAGCTCAAACCTAAGAAAGGGAGAGAATTCATATTTCATAAGCTTAATATTATTTTTCTTAGTTCCCCCAGATATAAAAGGGAAAATGTATATCTGAAATATGTAGAGTAATATTAGACCAAATTAATTAAGAAGTGTAACAAAAGGGTGCAATATGTGTGATATTCTCATGTTCATCTGTTGTGTGCTCACACTTTGATTCTGTACTAAGGTAAAGAGCATCAACTCTTGTCCCATTCATTCTCCTAAAGACTCCGGGTGAAAGGGCATTATCTATATTTTAACGATGCTGTTTAAATAGAGGCTCCCAAATGAAGTGGCCAGTGCAAGACCACAACAGGAAACAGTTGGGATTAGGACCCAGGCGCGTCGGACTCTGGGACCCACACCTTTTCTATTATTTCCCCCTGCCTCCCCTAAGTACAATATGGGCAGAATCACAGTTTTTATAATGCTTTATGAATTTTCTGAGAGCTATGCCATCAGTGAAAAAAAAAAAACTAACTAAAGATAATTTATTTAAACACTGAGAGGTCTTAGGATACATTTTTAGTACAATCAGCTAAGGAAACTGAGTCATACAGGCAAATCGGAAATTCTATTGTGGTTTAAATGGACAGGGAAATAACTCATTATTTTTAAATGACACATTTTCATCAGGAAAGATGGGCAAAGTGGCCCAAGAATGTCTAAGCAGAGTGTAGATGCCGGCTGTAAAGATGACTCAGAAGACATACGGAATATTAAGTAACAATATTTGCTGATCACACATTTTTTAGGATAAGTTCAGAAGAAGAAATATGATGAGTTTCCAAAGAACATGATGACAAAATAAAACCAAGCAACAACTTCACAGATAAATTAAATTTCACGTAGACAAGTGCAAAGCAACATATACATTGGATATATGTGTGTGAACATACACATTGATTTTGTTTGGTGGAACATTTAACAGTCCTGTATCCACGATGAATTCCAAATTATCTATAAAGCTCCCAAGACAAAGATAGAGGCATCAGTTTTGAGAATTGGGTAAAAATATCTGTTTCATGGCAGCAGCCACAGGAGGGAAAAGTATGTATCTGCAATATGTAGAGTAATATTAGACCGTATTAATTAAGAAGTGTAGCAAAAGGTTGCAGTATGCATGGTATTCTCATGCATGGTTTTCTGAAACTGTTGTATGCTTACACTTTGATCCTATGCTTGCTTTTGTCACTCATTTCCCAAACGAAACAGCCGCAAGATAAAACAACAACAAAACAGTCCAGAAATGTGTCATGAAATTTGCAAGAGCTGTGAAGGGGGAGTCACTCCTGCAAGGAAAGAAATAGGAGTGATGAATATAGCAATGGGGGCAAGGAAAAAGACACGCCGTGGGATGTGCTGTGGGAAATGAGGAATGGTGTTAAGAAAACAAGCCGATACTCTATTTTCTTTTCTTGGTAGCAAAGAAACACAAAGGCGCTCAGGGAAACCAAACAGCAGCAAATCTGAAGGGAGACAGGGAAACAGATTCTGAACACAGTGTCTGTAATTCCATCGAGGTGCTTGTTTGGTTTCGGCTTGAGTCAAACCTTTGGGGGAGGTTTGAGAAAAGGATTCCACATTGCTATGAGTTCTGGCAGTTTATTGTCAAGGATAAAATTACAAGGACGCTCAACTCTACTGCTTCAGGGCACACGCTGCTGATCACCAGCTGGGGACGGAGAGAAATGTCCCCCTGTAGTCCTGTGTTGCACAATTAGGTGTATGATGGGGGACTTAACGTCTTCTGGAGCATGCAGCAGTGGCCATATTGGAGACAGAGTAGTAGACTCCCTGCTTCATTGGCCTGTTCTGGTATGGTAATTATTATGTCTGCATGCTGCTCTTTTAGGTTTTACAAGTTTCTAATTCACAGGAGTGCTGCTAAACACTAGAATGGAGACACGGCTCCAATCCCACCACTGCTGCAATGTGTGCACAAATTGTAAAGAAAAGTCGGGTTTCCTAAAAAGGGTTTCCCCTTTGCCTCCTCTGAGCCACTTAAACTGACTCACATGCAGCATGCTAGCTGTCTTCAGCTGCCATTTCCTTTAATAAAGCTCAAAGACCAACCAACAAACAAACCAACAGTGGTATTTAGCAATCTTACAAAACAACAACAACAGCAACAAAACAGAATTGGCTTTTGTGCAACTTAAAGTTGCAACGAAAATTCTCATGGAAATTTCTCAAGTGATAAAGAAACCAGGTTTGCATTTTGCATTTGAGGGGCTCTCTTTCCAATTTACAAAAGAATTCTGATTTACCAGGGAAAGAGGTAAGGAAGCTTAGTATTATTTTCTTAGTTCTCTCAAATATAGGAGGGAAAAATGTGTATCTACAATATGTAGAATATTAGACCATATTAATTAAGAAATGTAGCAAAAGGGTGCAATATATGTGGTATTCTCATATACAGTTTTTCTGAAACTGTTGTATGCTCACACTTTGATCCTGTACCAAGGTAAATCCTGTACTAGCCACCCAAGAGAATTAGTTCGAAACCGGTGTCCTTCTAATGGTTAATAATAGCTGTATGTGGTGCCCATCCCAAATCACTGCTGGCTGTGTTTTACCAGCAAAGGCACCTGAGCCAAGACCACCCATCACATACAGTCTGGACTCTGCAACATTCGAAGACTTGGAGTTTTGTGCATGAACATGGACAGGCTGAGAGGCCATAATCAAGGACAATGCAGTGATTATAAACAACCGGGAACCTCTTACATTTCTTAAAGTATGTCCTCCTTCTTTCGTCAGGCTTTCTTGCATTGCTGGTACAGGTGTGCTTCAAAAAATATTGTTTTATCATCGTTATTATTTGGGGCAGTATTCTTATGGTTACTGTGGGCAATGCAGTATCATTTTTACCTGCCCCCACCTCCATTTCTAGCAGAGAAGGAATTTTCCAATCTTTGAAAATGCATCAGACTGAGTATCTGAATAAATGGTTAACTGCTGTGTGAAAATAGTTTTCACTGGCTCCCTATTGCCAGAGCAGAGCCTCTTTTCCGTCAATTATTGAGGCTGGTGATTACAGTGAGTAATGCGAGGCCTACAGCCATTCTCTCTCACCCGTCTATCAATACCGGTATGAGGCATATAAATGGGATCAGGTGGGAAAAGGCAATAAGTCATATTTGATGAAGGCCTCTTTCTTTTTTCTCTGAGTTGTCTTCTAAATGACTATTTCTGTATTGGCCTAGACGGGCAGTATTACATGCCGTTAAACCTTATGTGTTGACAAATTTGTATCAGTATTTGTAGTTCTTGTTTCTTGGCTAAAAGAAGCCAGAAAAAAAAAAATCTTTAGGAACTGCTAATGAAGAGTGTGGGACAGTTGGCTGTCATTATGGGGACCTAAATGGAAAGGATGTATTTGTATGTTTTGGCTTACAAAACGAAGGGAAAGACCTAAGAGAATCCATGATTTGTCTGTTTGAGACTAGCACAAGTTTAGTTGATTGTGAAAAAATGTATTTCGGTACTACTTGGTAAATTTCATTCATTTTCCATCACCTGGGGATAAATAATGTTTCACAGTGGAGAAACTGGGTGATATTTTATAACAATATCATTGTCTACAGTCTCTGTAAAGTAGAGCTGTCGTGGTACAGAGATAATGCGTCATTCCAGTCAACTTGGATCAGAAGTGGATAGTGGGTCTTTAAAAAGTTGTACCTGGAAGGAAATGGTAGCTGAAATTGATGGAGTTCTGGTAGGAGTGGTTATCACTGGATGAGGAATTTTGACAGCAGAGACAAACTTTGTTTTGGGGATGTCACGCATTAGACAAGTCAGGTATGTGGGCTTCTGATTATAAGAATCTGAGAAGGTTTGATGGTAGGAAAGGAGTATCTGTCACTCAAAGATTATGCATAGTAGCCTCAAACTGGCATATCACTCTGGCTGTTTTTAAATTCCCAGATACTTCATTTTCCAAAATAGGTTTACTAACAGTTACACCCAAGACCTACATGAGTCAACAAACTTCCCTTTGTAATCCTACTCACTAGAATTTCTTAGACTTCTGTTTCAGATGGGGTGTTCAGAATGCAAATTAAAGGAAGGAGCATAAACAAAGCATGTAGAAAGCCAATATACAGACACATACCATGTGCATTGTCATTTACTACACTTATCTGCTACACGGAGATCATGTAGGGCTTGTTAGACCTTTTCCACTTGCCTAAAAGCTTGCACTAAGGAACACTTCACCCTCAACCTTATCGTGTGAGGGTGGGGTGTTCATCCTCTCTTTCTCTTTCTTCCTATCTTAGTTGTCATGGCTACAATCACTTTGTTTCCTTGTCACCTGAAATTCTGCTGATCCCCATTAGGATTACTTGTAATAGATCATTCTGGCTTAACATGCACAGAAAAATATACAGAGACTCAAAGAAGCTTGAAAATCCCAGATGTCATTTCATACAATTAACTGAGTAGCAGGAATCTAGAACTTTTTACAAGAGCTACAGCACTAGGATAAGGTGTAGAGACATTTTAGAAAAAAAAAAAAAAAAATACTAGCACCTTTAATGGTGTTCAAGAGTAAATGTCACATTTCTATTTTTAAATCAAAATGTTACATAGTATTTGGAAAGTGAAAAAACAGTTGTATTCTTATCTTCACTTTGATTCCTGTTTGAATTAAAATGTATATTTTACAAGCATACACAAAGGTAATGGATTGTTTCGCAGATAAATTCCTAAGTGTTCAGCTATTTCAACTCTGTTGCCATTTGTAGCTTCTTACCTTTTGGGGGATTTCTCCTGCCTTCTAACAAGCCTGAGGTGTGTCTTCCTTTCCAGAATGCCAGAAAGGTTACTGAAATTTTAGGGATAAAAGGCATCAAACTGAAAGAAAAGAAATCTATGGTTGATGAGTACAGCATAAACGTTACTACTTCTATTGATGGTATTAATTTAACCATTACAAAAGTTACATGGATACAAAAATAGAAATGGAAATTCAAATAAATTAAGTTTTCCAAAACCAGCCTAAATAGGTACATCATTTTAAACTATAATCCCATGTAATAAAATGCAGCCGTGTACAATTCCAACTGATGGCCAATGCGGTGGCTCATGCCTGTAATCCCAGCACTTTGGGAGGCCAAGAAGGATGGATCACGAGGTCAGGAGTCTGAGATTAGCCTGGCCAGCATGGTGAAACTCCATCTCTACTAAAAATACAAAAATTAGCTGGACATGGTGGCACACAGCTATAATCCCAACTACTTGGGAAGCTGAGGCAGGAGAATCATTTGAACTGGGAGGCAGGAGAATCATTTGAACTGGGAGGCTGAGGTTGGAAAAAAAAATCCCAATATGATATTAACATTTATGTAACCCATACTAAGTATACTATTAGTAGGTGCGCGTAGATAGAAAAACCAAAATGGCATTACAACTAACACCAAGGAATGCTGAACTTCTAGAATTTTAAAATCAATGGGATTACACTGGTGTTGTGTCTAATGTGATAGTTGAGCTTGTTCTTCAATAGCATATTACAGAATAATCCCAATATCTATTTAATATAAAACATCCATTCAAATAAGACTGATCTGCCTGTATTGATTGCACTTCAATTGACAAAAATTGACTCTTGTGCAAATGAACCCAGGACACACTAAGTTTTTCACTGCACGTATTTTTGCGACTCTTGTATTATAAAGGTATTAGCTTTCAGTTTTCCTTTTATATGTGCATATAATACTTGTGCTTCAAAATAGCTTATAACATCTAATATGAAAGCATTATTTAGTATGCATTGTGTTGTCCTATCAGATTATTTCTCTTATTTCAATCCCATTTCTTTTCCCTTTTGGCAAATCACAAAGCACTCTGTGGAAAAAAAAAATCCACTCGGGTTGTTGTAGTCTTCCGTGGGACATGGTTGAAGGCAGGCCATAATTCATTCTGACATTTCTTCAGAAAAGAGGGTTTCCAAAGTCATCATTATTGGACCAATAGCAATGTTGCATTTTGCAGATGTCAGTAAGGCCACAATAAGATATACAGGCTGCTCTAAACATGTTGACTCCTTTTATCTACAAACTTTCTTCCTCATCCTTTATACTCTTCAGGAAAGTCTGTGTGTCTCCTTCTTAATCAAGACAAGGACCAACTAATGCCACTGATGCTATCTTTCTTCACTATTACCTCAAAAATGCTCTGCATCTTATATCTGTATTCTTGTTATCAAGCATAATGTTTTGCCATATAGGCAATATGCCATGTTGACTAAAACGGTGAATCTCACGTTGGGCTACACCATTGCAGCACTGTCAGGAATTTCCTCCTCTTTCTCATGCATCCTGACTGTGTCCAGTGATTTCTAATGTTTTAATTATTTCCCCTTCATCTAGAAACACAGCAAACCTCCAAAACTTAAGCTACAAAAGCAAACAACTGTACTTTCTGTTCTGCTAAAATTAAAAAAAAAAAAAAAATCAATGTTTTCAAAAGTGAACTCATTCCTTTCCACCCCCAAACAAACACAGATTGCCCAGTTTCTGGAGTCTGAAGATCTGCATTTACACCAAATCTTCACAGGTGAACAGTTGTGACCTTTGCCAAGACTTTTAACCTCTCTAAAATTCTTCTCTTTCATGAAATTGTTTAAAAATACCTTACTTCATTGCATTGTTGGAAATAGTAATTATTTCAATACATGAAATGATTTAGCATACAGCACAATATATAATTTTGTCTCAAAAACTGGTAGCTGACCTTCTAAACTTTGTTCACTCTGGAGTTATTTACCTGAGCCTACTCCATGCCAGGCATCACACCAAACACTGGGAATGCAGCGACAGGCAGGTCTGACCAGGACCTGCTTTGTGGCACATTCCGTCTAGGCCGGGGACTCTCAGACTTACGCATATTCAGGGTCACCTGAAGAGCTCCTTACAACACAGATTGCTAGGCCTCACTTCTAGAGTTTTCTCATTCAGTAGGTCTGCAATAGGATCAAAAAAAATTTTTTTTTTTTTTTTTATCCTTGCCCCTCTCTGTTGTCAGTCCTATACTATGGAAACTTGTTCTGATTATACTTAATTGTAATGATCTTCTATTGAAGTTATTATATGCTAAATTCAATGTACTCTGCTCTGACACAAGGGTTTTTCTGCTAGTCGCCAACTCTAAGGTAGTGAAATGGCTATAAAAAAATTATCATTAGCATTAGAGAGGGGAAACAGGCAGTCATCTTATCCATGCTAAGAATCAATTTAATTTGTCCAAATTTGTCCATAGTTTTTAGTCATGGAGAATGTAAAGATTCTTTCCTAAATGCAGACAATTTTTAATTTCTCTTCACCAATATCAGATAGTAATGCATTATAAAAACTCAGATGGACTCTGTGGAAGTAGTCCCAAAAGGCACATTCTAAGATTATAATGCAAAATGACAAGTTATTTAAACAGTCATATGGAAGTATTTTACTAAAATTTACACTTGGAAGATCACTTCTGCAAGAAAATCTACTTTTATATGTACCTCAAATTCTTAATTTGAAAAATATTTTCCATTGTATTTAGTTTCTTGATTTTTTTTTCTTTTTTTTTTTTTTTTTTTGCTTAGGACAACTTGTCTAACTTATTTCTGCCTCTCCCTGGCTGGCCTTTTTTCTCTCCTGCAAGTACGCCTCTGCATGATACACATGGCTGCCAGCAACATAGGCACAGGGTGGAGTGGTCCTCTTCACTTCCTGATCTAGTTTTGTTTTTCTTTTTTTCTTTTTTTATTTTTTTATTTTTTGAGAAAAAGAATAATAAGAAAAAGAATAAAGAAGAGGAAGAAAGAGAAAGAGGAAGAGGGAGAGAGAATGGGGGTATTGCTTTGCTGCCCGGGCTAGAATGCAGTCTAAATATGGGTATGCCTATAATTGTCCCTAATAATGGAGACATGAAAGAAAATGAGGGAAGAGAGTAACAAACAAGGAGCCAACCAACATTTCATTTAAACTTCTAAGTTGATATGATGTAGTACTGATAAGAGTGTATATTTTGTGTAAAGTGGAGAGTTCTATAAATGTTAATTACGTTTACTTGTTCCAGATCTGAGTTCAAGTCCTGGATATCGTTATTAATTTTCTGTCTCATTGATCTGTCTAATATTAATGTTGAAGTCTCCCACTATTATTGTGTGGGAGTCTAAGTCTCTTTATAAGTCTTGTATGTCTGGGTATTCCTGTATTGGGTGCGTGTATATTTAGGACCTTTAACTCTTCTTGTTGTTGCATTAATTCTTTTATCATTATATAATGTCCTTCTTTGCTTCTTTTGATCTTTGTTGCTTTAAATACTATTTTATCAGAGGCAAAAATTGTAACTTCTGCTTTTTATTTATTTATTTTTGCTCTCTGGTTGGTTGGTAAGTCTCTTTCCATCCTTTGTTTTGAGTCTTTGTGTATCCTTGAATATGAGATGGGTCTGGATGCAGCATACAGTTTTAGTTTTTTGTCCAAATTGCCTGTCTTTGAATTGAGGAATTTAGTCAATTTAAATTTAGAATTGATAATGATATATGTGAGTTTAATACTGTCATTTAATATTAGCTGGCTATTTTGCCCATTAGTTGATGTAAATTCTTCATTATATTGGTGTTTTTTACTTTTTGGTATTTTTTAGAAAGGTTGATACTGTTTGTTCCTTTCTATGTGTAGTGGTTCTTTCAGAAGCTCTTGTAAAGCAGGCCTGGTGGTGATGAATTCTCTGAGTGCTTGCTTGTTCACAAAAAACTTTATTTTTCCTTCACTTATGAAGCTTAGTTTGGCTGGATGTAAAATTCTTGGTTGAAAGTTCTTTTCTTTAAGGATGTTGAATATTGGTCCCCACTCTCTTCTGGCTTGTAGGGTTTCTGCTGAGAGATCTGCTGTGAGTCTGATAGGCTTCCCTTTGTGGGTAACCTGACCTTTCTCTCTGGCTGCCCTTAGTATTTTCTCCTTCATTTCAACCCTGGTGAATCTGACGATTATGTGCCTTGGAGTTGCTCTTCTTGAGGAATATCTTTGTGGTGTTCTCTGTATTACCTGGAGTTGAATATTATCCTGCCTTACTAAGTTGGGAAAATTTTCCTGAATAATGTCCTGAAGCGTATTTTCCAGCTTGGATTCATTCTCTTCGTCACATTCAGGTACACCTATCAAGCGTAGATTAGGTCTTTTCACATAGTCCCATATTTCTTGGAGACTTTGCTCGTTCCTTTTTATCCTTTTTTCTCTAATCTTGTCTTCTAGTTTTATTTCATTGAGTTGGTCTTCGACCTCTGATATCCTTTCTTCTGCTTGATCAATTAGGCTGTTAAAACTCGTGCATACTTCACGTAGTTCTCGTATTGTGTTTTTCAGTTCCATCAATTCACTTATTTTCCTCTCTAAATTTTGTATTCTTGTTGACATTTCGTCAAACCTTTTTTCAAAGTTCTTAGTTTCTTTAGACTGTGTTAACATAAGTTCTTTTAATTCACAGGAGTTTCTTATTATCCACGTTTTGAAGCCTGCTTCTGTAATTGGAACACACTCGTTCTCCATCAAGCTGTTTCGTTGCTGATGAGGAACTGGGATCCCCTGCTGAGGGAGAGGCATTCTGCTCTTGGGTATTCTCAGCCTTTTTTGGCTGTTTTCTTCCCTTCGTTGTAGATTTATCCATCTGTGGTCTTTATAATTACCGTCTTTGTAATTGGGTTTCTGAGTGGACGTCCAACTTATTGATTCTCAGCGCCGAAATCTGAGCAACCCACTGCGCCAACCAAATCAGCGGCGTTAAGATGGATGGTGCCTTTCTGACTCTGCACCAAGAACCGACGCTCCGAGGCGCCGGCAAAACCGCCTCACCGGTCACAAGAGTCGCGCTGGTGACCCGTGGGGCTCCTCCGCTGGGAATCTCCTGGTGCGTGAGCAACAAGAATTCATGTGAAGGTATGGCGTCCTCTCGTTCTTTGTGTTTTCAGTGGGAGCTGCAGTCCCGAGCTGCTAGTGATCAGCCATCTTGGATCTCTCCCTAGTTATCTTGTTAGAAACACAAAAAAAATTTGTGTTTCTAACAAGATAGGAGCTGCTGATGCTTCTGGTCTGGAAACTACTCTAGAGAAGTCACTGGTCCAGTCTAATTTTTTTTTTTTTCACTTAAAGTTGTGAGATACAGGTCAGAACATGCAGGTTTGTTACATAGGTCTACACATGCCACGGTGGTTTGCTGCACCTATTGACCCATCATCTAGGTTTTAAGCCCCTTATGCATTAGGTAATTGTCCTAATGCTCTCCCTCCCCTTTACCCCCATCCCCCAACAGGCCTCGGTGTGTGCTCTTACCCTCCTGTGTCCGTGTGTTCTCACAGTCCAGTGTTTTCATCACTGGTATTGTCCCAGTGCCTGTTCCTTCTTTGGTTGGTGGCTTCGTATTCCCAGCCAGTCAGGCTGGCAAACTGAATGGCACCTTTTACTCTTCCTTATACCTCCCTTGTATCCTTACTGCCACCCTCTTTCAGTCTCCTTCCACAAATACTATAAGTCTAGATAGTCTTTTTCTTCTGCATTTTTTCTTACATACTACTCCCCAAATAACGTTTCTAAAATAAAGCTCAAATATGTCAGTTCTATGCCCTAAACCTTCCTCTGATTCTCTCCTGCCTTCAGGGAAAAAAAAAGTCCAAATCCATGGGCCCAGCCATTTCAGGCTTTAGTGAGTTGGCCTCAGTAAGGATTCTGATGGAACCAAAAGCTTCACAGTTTTGAGACATTTTAGCTTAATTGAGGGAAAAGAATATTCCAGGATGTGAAAAGGATATGTGCTCACTGGTGTGAAATGGCATGATGTATTTATTTGGGCTACTTCAACAAGGTCATTTCAGCTAAACCAATGTTTTTCAAACAGTGGTCCTCAGATCACTCACTCATGTTTGTTACAATGCAGATTTCTTGGCCTCCTCCAGATTCTGAGTGGTTGGGACTTAGCAGGCTGTGTTGTTAACAGTCCCCTTCAGCCCAACATGAGAAAACCACTGGCCGAGATCAAGAAGAGGAAAGAGATGAATGTAGAAATATAAAGTGAGACCAGGTTTAAAGATAGACAAACAGACAACTAACTAACTGTCCATATTCAGGTGTTTGCAATCAAGTTGTTAAAGATTTTTAAAGAGGCTAGAGTAATCAACTATGTTCATTCTGGGAGGAAGCCCTGGAACACAGGAAGGCCAGTCGTGGGAAGAGCTATTGCAAATCAACTTCTGGAGTCATCCAGATAAGAGAAGGAAGTTGCCCGGGGAAATCAAAAGTCAAGATAATTTAGGAGTCATTTCAGAGGGACCTTAGAAATAACATGGTGTCCAAGGAGAATGAGGAGAGTGGAAAAGGAAGTTAGCAAGGAGTGAGGATGCTTGATTTTCTACTGGGGTCACTAGAGAGATGATAGTGCCATTAACTCAGACATGAATCACGGAAGAGAAAACAGTCAGAGGCTAAGGAGAGAAGATCATGAGCAAGGTTTTGGTCATGCTGCATTTGAATTGACTCTGATACGACAAAGCTATATTGAGGATCTATTATGCCCCAGACATCATGCAAAGCAGTGGGGAAAACAACTGTGAACAAGAGAGAGCCCACCTGTTCACACAGGCTTCCACCCAACCCTGGAGATCACTGAATACATGGTTAAAATACTGCTGGGTCAGTGCTGTGGCTAGTGACCTGCCACATGGCTTGAGCATGACAGGAACCTCTTTCATAGTTTGGAATGGAGGATGATAATCCCTGAGGACCTCCCAGAGGAGGTGTCATCCCGCTAAAACCTGAAGGATGTGATGGCGTTTCAACTAAAGGGAGAAGAAGGAGAGAGAAAATGCACACGATAAAGAAGCGACAATAAAGAAGCAGTCAAGTGCATGGTGTTTTGAGGAACTGAAAGTAAGCTTATCACAGTTGAGGTGAAGGAATAAGACAGCAACTATTAGGGACAGAATAGGTAGAGGAGTGTTTACCCTTTAATAACAGAAAGACCACAAAACAAAGGGTTTAAATATGCTAGAAGCTTCGTTGTCCCTACTGTAACAGACAGACGTGAACAGACCGGGGCGATGGGCATTTGAGGCAGCTGTGCCATCCTTGACATGTGAGTTTCCATCTCTCTTGGCCCAAAACAGATCCAGTTCTTGTCATTTCTAGCCAGAAAGATGAAGAAGGGGACCAATGAGCACAGGCCCAGTCATTGTAATGGCGAGCCTTAGGGGTGGCACACGTCACTTCTTCTTGTCACCCCGTTAATCAGAACCCAGGCCTTTGAAGCACCTATCTGCAGGGGTAGATGGGAAATAGAGCCCCAGGCCCAGCTAAGGCCTCACGATGTAGAAAGGACGACAGGGCAGCCTGAGACAAAAGCCAGCCAGAGAAGGGGCTTGTAAGCAGTAGTAAAGAGTTCACACGACCTCCTGAAAGAACTACATAGATTTATGCAAGAGAGTCACATGAAGGTGTTTGTAGCCAGCATTGTAAATACAGGATTAGAAGACAGCAAAACTTGAGGCAAGGCGATTAGTTAGCATGCAGGAAGTGCAGTTTAGGGGTGGAAAATAGAATGGGCAATGGTGTCATGACTGACATTCAGAACACAGGAGAAGACGTGGATGCAGATGGGCCCAGGAGAGCAGCGGGGAGGATCTGAGTTCAGTTTTGAAAGGATCCATCGGGCAGTTTAAATACAGACCTAAAGGTGAGGGTGGATGCTTGAGGCAACAAGGAACAGCTGATAATGGAGGTTTTCTGTGGTGTTTATCCAAGGATGGTGTAAAAATTGCAGGGGTAGAGCTATGAACTGAATATTGAAGGGAGGAAGAAGAGGTAATAGAAAACTGACAAGGAAGTGTTGCCAAGACAGAAACATCTCAAGGAAGCCAAAGGAAGAGAGGATTTCAAGAGGGAAGGGTGCAGGAAGTCTGACAGTAGTTAAAATAGATTTGAGCTTAGTATGTGCCAGATAGGTTTCTAAGCTTCTTCCTGGCATCACCTTGTAGCAACACAGTGAGGTAATGTTTCATCTTGGCTTCTGTTTTACAGTTGAGGAACCTGAAATCCCAAGAGACTAAGTTAGTTCTCCAACCTCACCCAGTGCAGTGGGATTCAGATGCAGTCAATCCGCTCCCTAGCCTGTGCTCACAGTAAAATGAACAAAGAAGGAAATTACATTGTTGGGCTTGGCTGTTAAGAATCTGTGAGTGGCCAGGATGAGAGCAGCTTGGTGGACCATTGATTCTTAGGTGTGCTTTCTGCAGCACTATGCCAATGAGGTGCACCAGGAAAAAACAATTCTGTGGCCATATGAATTTGGGAAATGCCCATACCCATACTTTCTCTGCCTGGGAATTGATAACACACAGTAACAATAAATACATGAGAAGTTCATAAACAATTCAACAAGCATAAAACAACCCCATTTTTTAAATGGGCAAAGGGCACGAAGAGACACTTTCAAAAGAAGACGTACAAGTGGCCAAGAAACTTAGGAAAAAATGCTCACAGCATCACTAATCATCAAAGAAATGCAAATTAAATCCCCAATAAGATACTGTCTCATACCAGTCAGAATGGTCATTAATGAAAAGTCAAAAAATAACAGATGTTGGTGAGGGAGCACTTATATACTGTTGGTAGAAATGTGAATTAGTTTGGCTCCTGCAGAAAGCAGTTTGGAGGTTTTTCAAAGAACATAAAACAGAGATACTATTTGACCCAGCAATCCCATGACTAGGTATATACTCAAAGAAAAATAAATCATTCCACCCAAAAGACTCTCTTATGTTCATCACAGCTGTATTCACAATAGCAAAGACCTGGAATCAACTAGGTGCCCATCAATGGTCGATTGGATAGAGAAAATAGGATACAAAATCATCATGGAATACTATGAAAGAACAAAAGTATGTCTTTTATAGCAACATGGGTGGAGTTGGAGGCCATTATTCTAAGGGAATTAATGCAGGAATGGGAAACCAAAAATATCACATGTTTTCACTTACAAGTGCTACTAACACTTAGCACTTACTAAGTGGAGCTAAGCATTGAGTACACATGGACATAAAGATAGTGCAAGCAGACACCGGGGATTCCAAAGGAGGAATGGGACAAAGGCTGAAAAACTACCTATAGGGTACTGTGTTCACTATCTCAGTGATGGCAGCCATAGAAGCCCAAACTTCAGCACATGCAAGATACTCTTGTAACAAACCTGCACATGTACTCTCTGAAACTAAAAGTTGATATTATTTGTTTAATACAGAAAAAAATACATGAGAATCTCGCTAGAACAAAAGAATGTTGTTTTATTTAATCCAGTGTTTTCCTACCTTGTATGATCATGGAGATATTTTCTTTTATACTACCTATTAAAATAAGAAATTACATGTGGAAAACCATTTCAGGCGATTGGTGGACCACTAGCAAGTGAGAGAGACAGTAGTGAAAGCTTAGAGAATACACGTCAATATATTTGAGGGTTGAGGAAGCACACAGAAGGGGCAATATCTCGAATGGGGCAGACTGACACTTCTCTTAGCTTCTCAGCCCTCAACTCTTAAAGGAAAAGCCCTGCTGGTATCTCTGTTTTGTGTTCTTTGAGAAATTGCCAAACTTTCTGCAGTGGCCGAAATAATTCACATTTCACCAACAGTATGTAAGTGCTCCCTCACCAGCCTCTGTTATTTTTTGACTTTTCATTAATGACCATTCTGACTGGTATGAGATGGTATCTTATTGGGGATTTAATTTGCATTTCTCTGATGATTAGTGATGTTGACAGCGCATTCAAGCCCCCACTCCCACCTCTACCCCAACTAATGGCAGTCATCCCTCACAGTGTTTTATTTTATTTGCTGCATATAAATCCTGCTCTAGGCTCTCTGAAGGCAGGGTTTTGTTACACTGATTCTCTAGCTTCTGTAGCACAATGAAGCAAGAGAACATTTTGGAATGCTTACCGTGTGCCAGGTGCTTTACCTAGCACTTCACCTTCATTGTGTCATTGTATCTGTAGAGCACGTAGGCTGTATAATTAGCCCACCTTGCAAATAAAGAAAAAAAAACCACTGAGACTTAGCTTAAAGAAATTGTTTGAAGTCCAAGCTGATGGAAACAGAGCTGGGACACTCTATCCCAGTTCTTTGTGACCCCAAGTCTGTGCCTATCACCATCATCTGTCAGAGACATTCAAACCAGGGCAATTCCATCTTGAGTGAGGGCTGTGAAATATGAGGCTGGGACTTGCTGGGCTGCATACCTCAAAAGTTAGGTGTTCCTAGGCCCTAGATGTTTACAGTTAAGGGAACAGATTGATAACGTTTGCTGAAGAGACTTGGAATGTCTTGTTATCCCAATATCTTAAGAACAGAAGCATTCCTAATTTTGCTTTAAAAATAATAATACCGATTCTTGCAAAATATAGCAATTAAGAAAATTAATCCTTCATCACAACCCTAGCAGCATAGCACATCTCCCCATGATTTTTTTGTTATCCTGTATACAAACCAGCATTGTACCTAGGGTGGGCCAGTGCCTCCTCTTCCTTTCAGGAACGCCCTACTTTCACCACTTTACTTTCTTAATAAACTTGCTTTCACTTTGCCCTGTCAACTCACCCTGAATTCTTTCTTGCACAAGATCCAAGAATCTCTTTTGGGGTCTGGATCAAGACGCCTTTCCAGTAACAATTCTATAGTAAATAGAATTAAATAATGATTTTCTGAGTGAGTGAGTGAAGGAACAAATACTTTTTGGTGACCAATGACCAATTTTCTCAGTGCATTTCCATTAAAATTAAAATAGACTATTTCTTCTAACTAAACATTAGTCAAAAAAGGTAACAGCAGCCTGTTCTTGAGTTATATTCAGGAAGAGTACTGAAATGTACAGCTAGCTACAGAATTACCTCAAAGTAAAGAGCCGTTTTTCATCTGCTCTTGAATATTGCTTTGAAGGTTTCCCCTTAGCCCCAGATATTAAGAGAGTCACAACGAAACAATGGTGTGCTGACTTGGTAAACATCATATTTCCTTTTTATCGCCTTTTCCCCCCAAGTAGTACTGTATTGAGTTACAGTCTTATTCATTGCTTCTTCTACAGAAAGACACTTTGAAAAATTGAGGCTTTGTAGTAATATTGACAACAAAAGCAGTTGTTGTCACCTCCCATTAGCATTAATTTAATCGGTGATTCACTACAATAGACAACCAAGACTGCTCTGTGGTGGGTCTTCCTAGGAGAAAAGGGAGCTGCAGAAATAAACATCATTGCAGAAAATGTAGCAAGACAACCTTTTTGGGAATATTAAATGTAAGTTATATAAACATTTGTTTTCTTTTTATCAGCAACGAAACATTCCTAATTCGCTCTATACTGGGAACACCATTGTGGGGGTATGGTTAATTGGTCTTGAAAGACAATTAATATCTGTCAAGAACATGTACAACACACATAGGTTTTTGCAAACAGTCAGTCCCTTTGCCCCCTTTTTCTCTGTTGTTCTGTTTATTGTGCCCAGTTAATGTGCTCTTTTGCCATAATAATCTTCAGCTAAATGGTAATTGCTCTATTGACGGCATTACTGTACATTTTTGACAGATCATTATTCATACTTAACCACTTGACCTGGAATAAATGTTAAAGCAATTACCACTGAGAGCTTTTCTATGAGAAAATTGAGGCAAAGTTTAGAGATAATCAAAATGCAAAGCTGATCATGATAGCAATTGGAAAAATGGCAAATCCTATTAAACAGATTTTTATTAGCCAAGTTGATGCCAGTAGATATTATCTGGTAATTTAGTCTTATTAAAAAGAAAATAAAGCAGCTAATTGTTTACTATTCTGGAACTTATTCCAGCTTGCAATTTGCGGCTGAAATTAGGCTTTATGTGGCTCATCTATTTTGTCACATTGAAATATGAAATCGTTTGGTGCAAAGCGCATCTGCTTAGTGCTTCTTACATGACTGGAAAAATCCCTCATTCAATATGTTTTACACCTGTTGAGGCATTATGGGTGGATTAATTTACAGCAACCAATGCAAAAGCTAATATTCGGTATCTTTTTATTGTATTAAATATTTTTAAAGTGTATTTCTAAGGATTAAATTTTATCCGTACTTCATCTTTGTATTCAAACATTGACACAAATGATTTCTTTTTGCATCAAGCCAGAATGCAACAACCTCCTAAAAGCACCATGGATGTATGTACAAGTCATTACAAATAAGAAATCATCTAATAATTTTGATCCTGTACTTAAGTATGTAAATTGGACGAACAATGATAAATTTTTCCACATATATAAAGATAAGATAAATAATTGTCCAATTTTGGAAGCAAAATGCTAAATCCATTGGGTAATGGTGAAAATATTTAACGACATAAAAACTGACTTCAATATCCATGGGCACAATTTCTTCCTTGATCTTTACACTTTGAAATCAGCACATGCGCATGAGCTGACTATTTATGAGTCAATTAAATCCACAACTTATTCCATCATTCAAGTGGCTGGTGGAAATGCACTTTCAGGTTAAAAATACTCCAAAAATTGCCTTTTTACATAATCTTTCCATACTGAGATGAGACATTATTTGAGACAACAAAACTTGACTCAATTCCACTTAAATTTCTGCACAAAACACCCTGTTCCCCCTCGTTATTAAAGGTTGTTTTGCTAAAAAGTTTGGCATGATTCTGTCTTTGGACTAATATCTAGAGCAAAGCTGTAATCAAAAATGTGTACCAAAAGAGACAGACAGTCTTAAACAGATAGTGTAAAGTTTTACTAGCCCCTACTGAATCGTGAGCCCTGTTTGAAAACTATCATTAAAATTCAGAAAACTGATTACTGATATGCTGATATGGTTATCTTGGGAGGTGCAGTTATCAGAGTCTGCTCCAGTTGGTTGCTGTAGTTTCTATATTAATGGAGGGTTTTTTTCACAGTTAATGAAAGGAGAGACTTTCTTTTAATAAGTCCATAAAACATTAAGTGGATTTTTCTCTCTTTCTTCTGCCATTTTCCTCTCCCAAAAGAGTCCTTTAGAAAGTCCAAAAGGTACACATTTGGCAGTGAGATAAGGACTGGCAGTTTGTGAAAAACTCATTCTGCTTTTGGTTCTTGGGCTTGGCCTTATCAAATTGGCTTCATCAAACATAAGATAACAGACCCTGATTGTTTCAAAATTCTTCACATAGTAACATCATTTCTTTTTAAAGAGGTACCCTTCACAAGTTTTCCATATGATCACAAAGTAAAATAGCCAGAGAAGCAAAGAATGGCACAGGATGGAACTACTTCCCTTGCTGTGTTTGTTAGCTTAAATTTATTCTTGCCAGAACATATTTATTTAAAAATTCAAACAGAGGTTTTATCCACTCTGCTGACATGTGAATTATTTTACTTCAAATCTAGATGCAAACAGAAATAAAGTCAAGATGCTTTCCCAGTATTTGTATTCAATTCGGAGTTTGCATGATACACAGCACGAACTAGGCTAAAATAAATGAATTATTTTTATTTGATTTTAATAATTTGCCAAAATCCTTGGACCTTCCTACATTAATGTGTGTTGATTATTTCTGTTGACTGTGCTTATTATTTTAGTATGATGTATGTTCTGCAAGCATCGTATTATTCTATTACTTCTATGCACAGCTTTTGAACCAATGTTCCTTGTCCTTCTCTGGGATATTGGCATGTCAGGAATCTGAGTGAGAGACTGTTCCTGACCTCGGCCTGGGCATAGACCCAAGACTATTCTCCCATTAGGACATTGTGTCACGATTTTAATGTATGCTCTCTACTGAATAATTTTAGTATTATGAAGACAAAACAATTGAACCATATGTGTCTCATGTCAGCCACATAATGAAAGAGCTGAAGTAATCCATAGAACAATAAACAACTAAGTGCTTTATATTCTTATCCTAGAAGGGTTTTATACATTGATTCTGCCCAATTTATTCTAAGGGGGCTTTTTGCCCCATTAGGATTACTATTTTACCCTCTCCTATTTTTTTATTAATACAGATAGGGTAGAAACAGAGAATAAAATGTTCCAACAGCTGCCAAATAGTATTGGTAGTAAATGGCCATGGACCAAGTAAAGAGAAAACATAAAACTACAGTCGTTTTTATAGCTCAACCATACCCGGAGCTTCGAACTTGCACAGTACTGACATATTGGCCAGCAGTCTTTCTGGACAATTTATTTCCTGGTTTCCATTTCTGTGTTATACTGGACCAATTTCTAATTAGTGAAAGGATTTAAAAATCTATTTTTTTCTACAGGGTCTGAAAAATGATCACTGGTCACTGATCACCTAGTTAAACGAGGGCTTCGTGGACATTTTCCATGGTTTTGAGGCAATACTCCATATGGAAATCTTCCCTTCCCTGTTCCTGAGGCATTTTTGGTTTCCTTCTGGGTTTGCCTGGGCTCCAGACACCTTCAGTTAGTGGAAATGGAGGTTGATTCTTTCATGGGTTCTGCACGTTCCCCTATCTAACACAGGAGCAAGAGCTTGAATTTCTCCAAAGGCCTATGGATTTGGGGCAACTGTGCATTCTAATGTCATGTTTTTTAAAAACCCATCAATCTTATAGCATAAATAATTTGAAACCTTGATGCTCATTCTCCTCGATGAGCTTATGTAGAGGAAAAAGATTACAGAGTTTGGGTAACAAAAAGATAGGTAGAATTTAAAATTCCAAATTGGAGTATTAGGAAATAAATTTTTTATGAATTATAGTTTTTCATCTTATGCTTACAGAGCTGAAGGTTTCAGTAAGCAAAGATGTGGAGAACATCCTTCAAAATTAAAGGAAGACATTTTGCTGAGTGAGGTTTCCCACCGATGTCTAGTGTAAGACATGGAATGAGGGATGGAAAGAAACATGCAAGGACAGGCAACTTTTCCTTGATTCCTGTGATTTACTTCCTCCTGAGTTAGTGATTGACAGGCCTTTCTCAGCTTCTGGTGTGTGATTGCCTTGCAATGCTCTTTGAGTTATGGATGCTGCCATCATCCTCTGCGTCCCACAGCAGCGCTTTCCTCTTTGCAGATGATTCTAGTGTTTCCTTTTCATTCTTTTCTTCTACCACTATCTTTGATTACTTCAGTTGTCAGGTATACGGCATTTCAGACTCTGAACACACAGTTCTTCATGATCATTCAGAGAGGTAGTTTAGTGGTGTGGTTAAGAGACTGGACTCTGGAGCCTAACCATCTGGATTCCAATTCTGGCTCTACCGCATGCTAGCTGAATGATCCAGGCAAGTTTCTTGCCTTTTCTGTGCCTCAGTTTCTTCATCTGTTAAAAAGGATAAAAACAGAATGTAGAAAGCTATTGTGTGGCTTAAATGAATTGATACATGAAAAGTGCTTAGAACGATAATGGGATGTGTTATTAGCTATCACTGTGCATCATTATGTCTACAGAGCTTCAAGTTCACTGCTTAACTTTCACACCTGGCCAAACCTTAGCACATTGCTTCAACAGCCAAATATCTGAAATTCAGTGCACCCCTCTCATTCACAGCCTCCTTGCAGGACTTGGCTGCCAATGGTGTCCATGGCATTCTCCCTCCTGAAGGATTCCTTGGGCTGTGCTGGCTGCACATTGACCCGCCCTTGCTCTCCACCCTCACACTCTACTGGAAGAATCCTGTGGGTGATTGATGCTGCTTTACCTCCCTACTCCTCTCAACTCCTTTCATTCTTCTGCTCCTTTAAGGAACTGTTTCTGTCTTTTTTTTTTTTTTTAAGTGAGATCACATTCTCACTAGTAGGTAACATTAACAGTGCCAAATATTTGATAGAGTTTAACTCATTTTATACCCCAGTCAACTCTATTAGGTGGGTGCTACTCTTATTCTCATTTCACTAAAGGAAAAACAGGCTCACATAGATGAAGCAGCAACCTAGAATGTCCCCAAGCTCACATTCTACCAGTTGGTGAAGTCAGGTTGTGAGAATTCACACCCTATGCACCAAGGCACTAGGACATTGTCTCTTTGGTAAACTTTTTTAAGATACCTGAAATATTGTAGGTGTTAAATATCAGGTCATTTTATCTTAAAAATTAAACTAGTCTTTATTACTGAAGTAGTTTTATAAGCTGCTTGAAATGCAAATAGAGCAGAAAAAATAAGATGAAAACTAAATGTCTTCCTCTCTTTTTCTCCTACTTTCATTCCTTAAGAGAAACATTCTGTACCATCCCTCCAAAATGCTCTATATATTTAAGAATCAGTACAGATATTATATGTGCATTTATCCATATACATGCTTATATACTTGTTTGTCAATTAATTAGAATCATAGTGTGTCTGTATGTATATACGTCCTTTTTCATACAGTGTGTATATATATGTATATATACAAATTTATATGTATGTTTATATATATACACACACATACACATATACACATATATGTTTGTATATGTGTATACATATGTGTATATACAGTTATATACACACACATACACATATATACACATATATCTATGTATATATACACACATATATACACATATGTATGTATATATACACACATACATATATACACATATATGTATATACATACACACATATATACACATGTGTATATATGTGTATAATTTATATATATACATACACAATATGTATATGTGTATATATATACACATATATACATATATGTGTGTTTGCATTGCACATTGCATGTGCAAGGTTGCACAGCACATTTAACACCTGGAGACAATTTTTAACCATTATTCTTTATTTTTGGTAATAATCATTAAAGTAAATAATTTTTAAGAAAGAAAAGAAGTGACAAGTTTCATTACATTTCATATATATCTAAAAATCTAAAAATAAGTAAAATAATGCATAAAATAAAGTTAATATGTTAATTTTTTTAGCTACATTGATTTTTAAAAGAAAACTCATACTTACATATTGGTCTGCCACAGTAGTGAATAGTTTGAAATTCAAGCATTAGCTTTTGTAAATTTATCCATGATTTTGCATTGTCATGCCTAATAGAAAGTATAGCTAGATTTGTTAATACATGCTCACTTATCATTGACTCAAACACACTTTTTATGCATCTTTATTTTGAAAAGTTTCCTTTACCTCAGAAAATATGTACACAAATTAAGTAAAATTCTAACCATAAGGAAAAGTCTGGCAGAGATTCATAAAATCCCACTTAACAACAAAAAGAAAATCAGAAAAAAATTGCTATGCTGTCCATGTCTTATTTATTTGTGATCAATTTTTAGCAGCTTCCAAATACATATACAGTAAAAAAAAAATTTCACTAAAGTATCTTCACCAGAAAATATATATTTCCATTCCATTTAATAAAAACATCCAAAATTCATGCTTCAGAATTTTTCAGCCTCTCCTTGAAAGCAGCTTGTGCCCCAATTCCTACATTTAAGCAGTAGATTCACAATCAACAATGATAGCACAATTATTGGAAAGATTAAAAAGCAGAATTGGCATTTTTACTCTTGAACATGTATTACTGATTCAGAGGCCAACTCTATAACTAGAAATTCTCTGAATCAATTTCTCTGTAAACTACAAGGCTTATTAAGGGGTAAGCAATAAAAATGTACTACTTCGAAGCTTGCATATATTATTAAAACTCAACAGTAGCTGCAGCACTTGTTTCAAACTTAGACCAACAATTTTTTTTTTCAGAAAGAAGTATTTGATCACTGACATTGTTAACAATTAATTGCCAGTGCACAGTGATAATGAAAAGCATACTGGATTTAGTAAGTTTCTTTACGATTTTTCAATACTCTACAGATAACACATCCCCTGATTGCCTGCACCCAGGCCAGACACTCCTATTGCTCTGCCCTCAGCTCATCGACTGCTCCTGCACTAGTCCCTGTTCATGAAATACTACACAGACCTTTTCATATCAGCACGTATAAGTCTATCTCATTCATAACTATCATGTCCCACTGTACAGATGCAGTCATACCGTCATATTTTGACAAATGCTAACATTTTTATGATTACAAGGAGTGTTGTAATGTACACTCTTACCCATTCAATTTTGTATAGAATTATAGCTGTATGGGATCAGTACTTTTAATTTTGCTTCTTCCTGGATCCCATATTCTTCTCCGTAAGTCCCACTGCACAAACTACTCCTCATTGTCTACCTCTGTGCCCGCATCAGGGCATCACTGCTGAGGTATCCATTCGTTAATTTCTACTTTCAGCCTCTTAGGTTTTGTTCTTCCCTTAATGTCTTCTCGTTCTATCCATATCTTGCCATCTGTATTAGATAATTCTCTACTGCTTTAGTTTTTTCAGGCTTTACAAGTGCCAAGTTACTTAACCTGGCCCAGGCTGACAGATCCAGTACTTGGGCTAAGATCCTGCACATCACCTCCAGACCGTTCATCCAAAACAGAGCTTTCTTCATGTGATTCCTCTGTTTAAAAATCTATCACTACTGCTGTTTGTTTATGACAATGGCTCACAAACCATCTGCTCTGGTTTGAATACATCCCTTCAAAAGCAAGTATTGGAGACTTAATCCCCAATGCAGCCATGCAAGAGGTGGGATAATTTAAAAGTGTTTAGGCCCCAAAGGCTCTGCCCTCAAGAATGGATTACTGCTGTAATTTCAGGGGTTGTTATGGAAGGGAATGGATTCCTTACAAAAGGATGAGTTCCTTCACTTTCTCTTGCTCTTTCACCTTCTGCCATGGCATGATGCTGCAAGAAAGCCCTTGTCAGGGGCCAGCGCGGTGGCTCAAGCCTGTAATCCCAGCACTTTGGGAGGCCAAAGCAGGTGGATCACGAGGTCAAGAGATCCAGACCATCCTGGCCAACATGGTGAAACCCCATCTCTACTAAAAAATACAAAAACAATTAGCTGGGCATGGTGGCATGTACCTGTAGTCCCAGTTACCCAGGAGGCTGAGGCAGGAGAATTGCTTGAACCTGGGAGGCGGAGGTTGCAGTGAGCCCAGATTGCACCACTGTACTCCAGCCTGGTGCCTGGCAACAGAGCAAGACTCTGTCTCAAAAAAGAAAGAAAGAAAGAAAGAAAGAAAGAAAGAAAGAAAGAAAGAGGGAAGGAGGGAAGGAGGGAAGGAGGGAGGGAGGGAGGGAAGGAAGGAAGGAAGGAAGGAAGGAAGGAAGGAAGGAAGGAAGGAAGGAAGGAAGAAAGAAAGACATTCCTTGTCAGATGCCAGTCCATCAGTCTTGGACTTCTCAGCCTCCAGAACCATAAGCCGATAAATTTCTGTTCATTATAAATCACTAAGTCTCAGATACTTCGTTATAGTGGCATAGAATGGGCTAAGACACTGTCCTCTACAGAGGGAACTCTGGACTTTCTGACGGTGTCTGAGGACCTGTCACAGGGGCACTGAGGTATGAGATGGGTGGGTCGAATAGTAACCACTTGTCCCCTGTCCACTGTCACTGCTTGCTTCTTCTAGCAGAGCAATTTTACTGATGTTAGTCTTTTATAGAGAGAGCTTCCACTTAACGTTTCACTTGAAGAAATAGTTCCGCTGAGAAACTGTGTATGTATTTGCTAGAAGATAAGCACCATGAAGGCAAGAAATTTTATGTGTATGACAATTTTGTTCTGGGTCCAGTGCACCCCAAGTGCCTAAAACAGTTCCCGGCATAGAGTAGATGCTCAAATATTTGTTGGATGGATGAATATATGAATATGAATATGAATAAATACACATAAACACACACACAATGTGTTCAAATATAATGTCCACACTTGTCTGTCTGGCTTTCATATTCCTCCAGTGTTGTCTCTACCCATCACTAGGGCTTACTTCCCACTAATCCTACTGATCTGAAATTGGATCAGTTCCATGCATGCTCCATTTTTATTCCTGTATTAGTTTACTACGGATGCCATAGCAAAATGCCACAAATTCAGTGGTTTGAAGAACATAACTGCATTGTTTCACAATTCTGGAGGCCACAAGTCTGAGGTCAAGGTGCAGGCAGGGCCACGCTTCATCCGAAGGTGCTGGGGAAGGTGCTGTTGAAGGTCTCTCTCCTACCTTCCAGTCGTTCCTTTGCTTGTGGCAGCACAACTCCTGTATTCACATAGTGTCCTTCTTGTAGGTGTGTCTATGCCCAAATGTCCCCTTTTGTTAAGATGCCAGGCACACTGTACTAGGGACCCACCCTACTCTAGAGTGACCTCATCTTAACTATCTGCAACAACCTTATTTGCAAATAAGGTCCCATGCTAAGGTACTGGGGGTTAGAACTTCAACATATAGATTCCGGAGTAACACAATCCAACCCACAAGCATTCCTACCCCTCGGCCTTTGCTCTTGCTGTTCCTTCTCCCTGGAATGCCCTGCTCTGTCCTCTACTTATCTCTTACCCAAAAGCTTCAACTTTCATAATATCATAAAGTTTAACTGAACTTGTACTTCACTAGCCAGACACCTTTTCATTTTGTTCCTTCTCCTCGATAGCAAGGTCCTTGAAAATAGAATCATAGAGAGATAGAGAATATTCCCCGTTACCTAGAGGAGTCCTTGAAGCAAAATAACCTCCAGTCCTAAGTCAGTTATAGTAACTGAGGTTTCCCCTCAATTCATGTCATCGTCAGGTACAAAGACAATACCTGGAAAAAAAAAAAAAAAAAAAAAAAAAAAAAAAAAAACTTGTCGGAAATATTCGAGCCCTGTTTAGATAACAAAGCTTAAATCCCTGAACTTGCCAAGAATATTTGGTAACAATAATAGTTAAGATTTATTGAAGACTCACTATATGTGGGAAGCTGCTGTAAATTCATTACATACTGATGCATTTAGTCTTCACCACAACCCTGAGAGATAGTATAATTATTATTCACCCTTATTTGATGAAGGGATTCCCAGAGACATTATGTAACTTACTCAAGATTCTACACAACTAAGGATTTATTGGGAGTTCGACCAAGACTGGCTCCAGAGACCACGTACTCCTTATTACTCCTCTAAATTCTCTGCCTTTTAAGGAAATACACAACATATCCCCATGTCATACAGCTTATGCGGGGCATTTTTTGTGTAGAGTCTTACCAGGTCTCATGGAGAAGCTGAGTTAGGGTTCTTAGTAAGGAGGGTTTATTCCCCTTCTCATCTCCTCCATAATTTCCCAATGTTTCCCCATTCTGACTTGAGAATCACTTTGCTAGACCAAATACTGCAGCATAGCGCAGAGGAACCTACAAGAACTGATGGCTTTTCTGCCTCCTTTCTGACTTGCACACCTGGGATGTGTCTATCTGGTCCTGACACACCTGGCTGCCTGTTCAGTGGATTCATCTGACCTTGACTTTGGAGTCCACCAATGAAGCCCACTCTGTTTAAGAATGTTATAACTGTGTTGAAATTCTTGTCCAATGGGACCTCTAGGGAGAACTTCAGTCTGCATCAGCCTGCTGAAACATTCCAGCACATCAGCAACAGGTTGAAACCTGGTGTAAAAAGAATGTAAAAGATGGCTTTCTTAGAAGGCTAATAATAACCATCTTAGGATTATTTCATTAAAGGGTAGTTTACAATTTCTAATTTTAGCAATGAAATTTTATTTTTATAGATATACTTTTTATCTCCAAAAGTATATCTTAGCCAAGAAAAATGTGGAAGATAAACAGTTTATAATTCTACTTCTAGAAATTGATCTGTACATTCAAGGTAAATGGATTGCAAGTATTGATTAATACTTTGGAATGAATACCATTTCATAATTTTTAATTAACCACTAGGTAATATTTAATGGAAAATGCATAATGTCATAGATGTGAATTTGAAAAATGGGGAGGTAAAAGGGTCTGTCCCTTAGTCCCATTGTGGTAAAAGTAATTGCCAAGAGTGATCAGTTTGTAACCGTGTTTTCTTCTCTGGTAATTCTAGGTTATTAATGTCTCAAAGCACAAAGTGATACTGCTATATTAATTCTCTTGGCCTTGAAATGATCTACAGCACAATTTAAGAACCATGCATCTAGTCATCACTTAAAATTGTTTTTAACCCAGTGAAAGATGGAAAAAAAAACAAAAAAAGGGCAATGGATCTTATAAAACTAGAGAAGAAATTCACCCTTATATGTGATCTTTTGAAAATACTAGCAATATTAAATAATACTAGTTTTGCTGTAGACATGTGGCACTGAAGTTAAGAGGGAAAAGATGTATACTTGGTTGTAGAGCATTGAATACTGTAAATAGTATGTCAGCCTGTGGCATTCGGGTAGAAATGGGAAGAATAAAGGTACACTCTTCACATAGTGAACTATTACAAGTACTGTGTGTGTCGCAGGAAGAGCCCAGAATTTAAATGAACCATTTATGCCTCAGCTGCCCTAGGGCAAGCACAGGGTACATTAATAATGCAGTGTTTATTTGAAATATTTTATTATAACACATATTTATTACAAAAAATCTAAACAGCAGAAAAAAAGCCAGCATTGCACAGGTTCAGCATTCTGGACAAGTTATTTTCAAAACAGAATTCTTGGCAAATTATATCATTTCTTTCAATACTTCACCTGTGACACTATAAATAATACATATTTATTTAAGCAGTGGTATTATACACTGCTACTTGTGTTGTGCATAATTTATAGAAAATGATCTGCCATCGTGGGTAGGTAATGTTCCCCATGAAAGTAACTTGTTAGAATTGGAAAGTGATGAAGAATGCTGAGAGTTGCCTAATATTAGGTGGAGTAAATTAGATTCCTTAACAAGTGAGTTCATGTTTTCCAAAAATTATGGTCAAGTTACCTCCTATTATAAATATGAGAGCAATTATTACTAAAGTTTCTCATGAATAAATTGACCCATATATTAAGTACACATAAAGTAATATGAGCATGCTGTTATATTTTGGCGTAAATATACCTACAAGCTGTATTTATTGTTGCAGAGTGCTGCAGAAAGTTTCAGATCATCTGGATCTCCCTGCGGTCAATGGGGAGAGTGTGATCTTGAGAGCAAACATAGCTACATAATTCTTGGCTTAGCCTCTTAATACTCATATGATGTAGGGCAAGTTTGTTCACCTTTCTGAGTTTCTGTTTCTTCATTTGAACAGTAATACTTGCCTCACCGAGTCAGGAGCAGAATGAAATAAGAGAAACCATGTAAAGCACCTTAGCACTTGGTGCTCGACATACATTAATTTTATTTCCTGCTGTGGCCCTTTATGTCCAAGCAGAGTACAATAATTATTGCATAGCAGTTTAGTATCCAATTAATTGCCTACTTTTCCCATCAAGCTGGTTATTCCTAGGAAGCAAACTTAACTTTTTTTTTTTAATCTCTGCATTTCCTGCCGTGAGCAAGAGCCTCGCACCTGGTAGTTCTGGTTCATACATTAACATGAGTCCTTCTGATGTGCTCCAGTGTCTCAGACAGGGACAGCCTGGCCCAGGAAAACATTTCTTACTTATCTCTGGCTAATGGGATAGATCCTTTCCCAAGACTGACTAGGAATAAGATTCCTCCCCTCTTTTGTCTTACCTAATAAAAAGATACCATCTCTCAAAATTTAGATTGCAAACTTCCAAAATACATACTTTGGATAGCACCTTAAAATCTTTGCTCCTCTAGAAAGGTCAATACCCACGTTCGTACCTGCAGAAGAATACACTGCAAATATGTACTATCACAACAAGAATGTTGTGAGAGTCTGTCCAGAGGATTCTGTAATCCTCTGTCTGTGGTAAAACCACCACAGGGGTCCAGTGCCCCATCTTGCACAGATCTCTGCACCCCTGAGAGCTTTACTTCTTCTGTGAAATAGAGAATAATAGTACAAAGTTCACTGTGATTAAAGTGAGATTGAACACATATTAGGCACTCTATAAATGCAATATTTGCTTTATTTGTTATTTTCATATTTGCTACAAATAGTTTTTCAGACAAAAAAAAAAAAAAAAAAAAAAACAGAAAATTAACATTCATTGGGTACCCACTGCCAGCCAAGTGCCATACTAAGGATTTCTCATATATCATCTCATTTAAACGCACTTACCACTTCTGGGAGTGAAGTGATACTAACTTCCTTTAAAATCCTCAGAACTGCACTTAATGAAATTAACCAAGATCACACGGCTTAAGAAGCAACTTAGCCCAACTTCCTTCTCTCTCACTCATAGTATAAAAGACTACTCAGATTAAGGGGAGAATATTCTAGCTGTTAGCATGATGCGTTTTCATAATGATTATTGCTAATTCTATTTTATTTCTCTAATAGTTTACAGAAGTGCCTTCATCTTGCATTATAGTTGTTAGCAGTAACTTCCCCTTTCATGTACCAGGAAGTGTTCTAAGTACTTTGCATATAGTATAATCAGTCTTCAAAATAAACTGCCTAGCAGATGTGATCTTCATTTTGTAGAAGTAGAAACTGAAGCCCAAAGAGTTAAATACTTTGCCCTTGCCAAGAAGCTTATAAGTAGTGGGGTTGCTACCCTAGCTCAGGACTGGCACCCTCTCTTTCTATAGCTGTCTCTGTTCTCTGTATTTGCTGTATCAGCCTATTTTGACCAACACAGTAAACAAAGAAGCAGATTATTCGGTCTTCATATCACAGATAAGGATGTCAAAACTCAGTGAAATAGCTTAAAAGTAAAAAAAAAAAAAAAAAAAAAAAAAAAAAAAAAAAAAAAACAGCAAAACACTAGAACTAAGACCACCCTAGGCACAGCCCTAGTGAACACACAGCAGTCACCAAAATGAACTTTGCAAAAATTTAATATGTTCCACAGGTTCATGAAATTCCCTATTTTATGCTATATTCCTGTTTCTATGTTGTAGACAAACCAAAATTTGTTTTCAGTAGTGTCACAAACACGTTTCCACAGGAAATGTCGATTTTTCCATGCCCTATAGCAGGCGACCCCGAACTTTTTACACAGGGGGCCAGTTCACTGTCCCTCAGACCGTTGGAGGGCCGCCACATACTGTGCTCCTCTCACTGACCACTAATGAAAGAGGTGCCCCTTCCTGAAGTGCAGCGGGGCGCCGGATAAATGGCCTCAGGGGGCCGCATGCAGCCCCCGGGTTGTAGTTTGCGGACGCCTGCCCTATAAATTTTCTATGGTTTCTACAGTGTCTCAGTCCATGGACTTTTCTGTTTAGAAGTGTTTGAACCAAAATGGCTGTCTCAGAATATATGTTATTTAAATCCTGCCTTTGATTCAAAAACCTATGTATCATGTAACATCATGTAAAAACAAACAATTCGATAAATAGTATTGGTTTGTGACAAGAACTATAATGGAAATTTTAGGTAATTTCATCAATTTAGGAATCGTATTGAGTATCTGCAATGTAATAACACGATACTCAGAGCTCAGGAAAGAGAGCAATTGCAAAGAAGACAGTCCCTACAGAGGTGAAGAATCTGATCTCTTTTTAAAGTAAGAATTTCCCGAACACCCTGTTTCAAAGAAGTTTACCACTAACAATACCTTTTAAATGAAAGAACTAAGAACACTAATAAAATAAACGCTTAATTATTTCTTACTATTATTTGTTAACATGGGTAGCTATTGCAACTTCATTCTTAATTCAAAGTCTCCTAGATTATAGCAACTTCCATAAGGAGATTTTGATACGAGGAGTAGTGACCACCTTGGAAAGTCAGAAGTGTGTGTGTCTGTGTGTGTGTGTGTGTGTGTGTGTGTGTGTGTGTGTGTGTGTGTTATGGCAAACAGGCTACCACATTACACGTGATTGAAGTTGCAGTTTTATAAACCAACCATAGCTGAAGTATGGCAAATTTCTTTTTTTCTTTCTTTCTTTTTGGAGGGTAGGGGACAGGGTCTGGCTCTGTAGCCCAAGCTGGAGTGCAGTGGCATGATCATAGCTCACTGCAACCTCTACTTCCTGGGCTCAAGCCGTCCTCTCATCTCAGCCTCCAAAGTAACTGGGACTACAGGCACATGCCATCACACCCAGCTAATTTCTTTGTAGTTTTTGTATATATAGGGTTTCGCCATGTTGCCCAGGCTGGTCTTTAACTCTTGAGTTCAAGGAATCAACCTGCCTTGGCCTCCCAAAGTGCTGAAATTACAGGACGAGCCATTGCACCCAGCCCAGTAAATTTCTATGTAGGACAAAATACAGACTCTTCACTGCAGTAATAATCTTATTAGTGTATCTAGCTTCAGTTTTCAAAACTGGAGTTTATTGGGGTGTTAGTACATGGTCATGTTAAATTAAGGTTTGGAAATCCTCAGTCAGACAAAGTCAAACAGGTTCCTTTTGTGCAAGACTTCTCAGAAGCCTTATGAAGCTACTGTGCATTGTGAAATTCTGAGAAGGTAATTCAGCAAGCAGCATTTCATGAAATTATTTGGAAATGCAACTTTTTTCCCATAGACCTTCTATTAGGTTTTCCCCAAAACAGAATCTTGGAAATGCTAATTTGGAAAAATGGACAGTTGAGACCACAGATGATTTTTTTTTCAGACCAGGATTATTCTGTGTAGACAGCACTACTTCAGCAGGCCAATGTGCATACTCTGTTAGTGTATGGACCACATTCAGAATAGCACCGTGTTTCCAAAATGTCTTGTTTTTGTTAAAATATGATTACCAGAAATTGTATAGAAATTTACCATGGGGATCCATTACATGTATTGCATAGTCATCAAGTTTTCCCAAATTGATATCACATATTTTTTCACTTAAAATTTGAATGAGAAACAGGTTCTATGCCCTTAATGCCATCTCATAAATCATTCCAACACCTAGTTCAGTATTGGAGACACAGCAGGTCCTCAAATAAGATCTACTTGATAAAAATGACTTACAGTTCTTAAATCCTTCTCAGGTGAACCACTAGCTAAACAGCAAGTCTGAGTCTGCCAGTCCTGATACACATGCCTGAATCCAGGTTTCTTTGAGTTAAAGTTATTTCCCAGAAACATTATCAAATCAGAGAGCAGAGAGAATGCCCTTTTGAAATTATAAGCTGTAAGACTAGTGCTTTATATGGAAGACAGAGCTTTCTTTAAGTAATCGTTCATATTTTATAAAGTGAACCATTTCCTTGCCGTTTAGAAAATGAGTTACATTGGAGGAATGATGGCTTCTAGGTAGTCATAAATATGAATGTTTTATATAGCCCTTCCTATTGTTTCAGAACTTAGCAATATACCTAAAAATATTTTTCACTAATGTGATTTGCAAACTTTTATTATGATGATTACTATCTGTTACAATTTGGGAGATAAACATTAATTAGATATAAGGCAAGATGGAATAAAAACATGCATGGAATTGTACACGTGACAATTCATTTTGTCTTCTTAACATATGCGCCTTACTTGCTAGGTCAGGTACTATGATGGGCACTGTGGAAGGAGACATGGCAGAGACACTCTATGTCCTCAAAAAGTCATCAGCATAGTTTTTCTCTTGCATGTGGCCATAGAGTAGAAGCCTGATTTTCATACACAGCATGAAAATTATTATTGCTTTACCATTGCAGCATGAGGGGTACACATTTTTCTCTGAAAAAATTCTTTTTGCATGCAAAATTAAGGTGGAATTGGTGAATAAATATGGTTGAACTTCTTCAATTAGTTTGGATTCCATATTAACTGCTCCAGTTTGAGTTAGGTTAAATTGGAAGGTTTGATAATAAAAGTCCCTTAGGGAAATATGGAAATATTTTATGCAAAAAAAAGTCTTAGAAAAGAGTATATAGACAACAGAAATGTTGCCTCATAAATCAAGTTTCTTCCTCTACTGACTCATTGTCAATATATTTTCCAATAGAACCATTACTAATGAGCACTCTTAAAGTGTTATGTGGGGCTGCAGGGTACATTTTCTTTTTCTGTAGTTTAATTGACAGATACCATTTTTCCAGGGTAGTTTTGAGCTTCAAAATGCACTGTTAAATTGGACTCACACTTCAGAATTAAAGTATAGAACAGTAAAATGCATACTGGCCTAAATTGCAGTTGGTATTGGATCTACATAAAGAAAACTTTACAAACAATGTATAACATGGGAGATTAAAAATAGGGGATAAGGGAGGGCATAACTACAAGTTGGGAAATCTGGGTTCTCTTTCAGACTCTGTAACTTTGAAAAAGTGCCAGGAATTTTCTCTTCCATCTTTTATTTTAGTTTCAGGAGGTACGTGTGCAGGTTTGTGACGGGTAAATTGCGTGTGGCTGAGGTTTGGAATGCAAATGGTCCTGTCACCCAGGTAGTGGGCATAGTACTGGACAGGTAGTTTTTCAGCCTTCTTCTTCTCCCCTTCTCCTCCCTGCTAGTCCCCAGTGTCAGGCCTTTTTCTTAATCTTGTTTTCCTCATCTATGAAGCATTGTATTAGAATAGATCACCTTTTCATTACTAAAATTTAAGGAATCTCTTTATTTTTCTTTTTTTCTTTTTTTAGAGACAGAGTCTTACTCTGTTGCCAGGCTGGAATGCAGTGGCATGATCTCAGCTCACTGCAACCTCCGCCTCCCTGGTTCAAGGGATTCTCCTGCCTCAGCCTTCTGAGTAGCTGGGACTATAGGTGCACGCCACCAGCCCCAGCTAATTTTTGTATTTTTAGTAGAGGCGGGGTTTTACCATGTTGGCCAGGATGGTCTCGATCTCTTGACCTTGTGTTCCACCCGCCTCAGCCTCCCAAAGGAATCTCTTTCTAACTATAAGCCAGAAACTCCCATCAATGTAAAAGATCACAGATGTGTCAAAATTAAAGCAGATTATTTACTTGATTACAGGTATAAGCTATGTCTGTGTCCTATTAGTCACAGATAATGAAGTCAAAACACTCCTCAGCAAACCCTGTTTTATGTGAGCCCAAAATAATTCACCTAGATAGCTCTCCCTAAAGTGACCAATACTGTCCAGATCATTCAATCTGGGAGGCATGTTTTAATCTTCACTACAGATCTTCATTCCTGACCCGCCTTGTTAACCATTCTTTTTTTCCTTAAACACTTTTTCACCTTAGCTTCAGTTACATGACCTATGCTCCCGATGTTAGCTTTTTTTTTTTTTTTTTTTTTTAACTCATTGAGTACTCCTGCTCAGTCCTTTCTCACATTCATTGACATCTACTTGCCCCTTAATTATTGGGAGTACCTGAAAACTTCATCTTAATATGTCTTCCCTTCTGACCCTACATTCTCTCCCTATGTGAACCCGTCTATGTCCGTTGCTTTCTTTAACACCTAATGCCCATGATTCACAAATTTTATCTCCAGTTCTGACATCTGATGTTCTGACTCGTGTATCCAAATATCTGCTTCACCTTCTCTCTTGATGTCTCGCCATAGGCATCTGAGTGTTTCAACCAAACTTTTAGTTAGTTGGCCTTCTGCCTCCACCCCCTACTCCTCTGCTTCCAGAGCATGAAATAGTCATTATCCAGCTGAAATATCCCTCCTTCACTTTGCATTATCCTGTCTGTTCAGAAGTCCTCTAGTCTTTTAATGTATCCACTTATCACTATGTCCAATGCCTCTTCCACAATCTGAGACATTCCTTAGTCTTAGCTGTAGGACAACGTAACCTCCTCATTAACATATGTGCCTTAAGTGCCTCCATCCATGCCCTCCCCAAATTATCAGTTTTCATACCGCAGTGGGAGTGCTGCTCTCAAAGTTCAAACCTGACTATGCTTCTCTTGTTTAAAAGAATTGAATGCCTTTTCATTTTTCTTTAAATAAAGAAGGTCTTTAAATGATCAACCATGACTTTCATGATCTGGACATGCCTAGCCCTGGAGTCTCATTTCATACTCCCACCTTCCTCTTCTTCTGAGCTCCAGACTCATTCACCTTATTCCTGTTCCTTAAATAGGCTCCACTTCTTCCTACATGGGAATTTTCACATACTATTTCTTCTGCATGCCTCTGTTCTCCCAATTTCCTTTCTCCAGAAAACATTCTCTGATCCCCTAGGTCAACTTTCCTTTTTATACGGCTTGGACACATCAGCTTTCTTTGAGAGAATTTATCTCAGTCAGATACTTTTATGTTAGGGATTATTTTGTGCCCTCATTCAACAAAGATTTATTGAGCACTTACTATGTGCAAAGCACATGGTAAGGATTATGTGCAAGGCACATGGTAAGGTGATAGTAAACATTGGTGAACAAAAGAGACAAGCTCCATGTAGCTACAGTACCTATAATCTCATAGGAAAGACGAAAAATCAATAAACACCACAAAAATGTATGTACGTTTTGAATGTAATAACTTTTTTGGAGAAAATAGAGGTCAGTGCAAGGGAAGAAGGGGTTTGTGGAAAGATCTGCTTTAGGAATCAGGAAAGAGCTCTCTGAGAAGGTAGCTTTAATACTGAGACTTGAAAATGTGAGTGGCTGGTGGGGCTAATGACAGAGAAAATACATTTCCTACAGAGGTAAGAGAATGGAGAAGGTCTTGAGGAAGGTAACAAGGAAGGCAATAATTTAGGAGGTGTTTTATATCTGTCCGTTTCTCTAATCCACAAACTTTAAGGAGAAAGAAGAATGTCTGTTTTTCCCTCTACCAAAAGTCTAGTGGCAAGCTCATTAGATGGCGTGTATTTATGGAAAGAAAATAGGCACATAGGCGTAACTGCTTTTACGAAGTAACTTCATCCTAGAACTGAATGTATAATTAAGTTTAAAGTAAATGTATCATTTGATAATTATTTCATAAATCATTAAGGAAATTACCAAAATTGTTTATTAACTTGTTATATATATATATATATATATATATATATATATATATATATATTCTTTTGCTTAAAAATATATTTGCTTAATTTTCTTTAAAATATCTATTATGTCTGTATCTATCTATATCATCTCTCCTAGGTTATTTGAATAAAAAGCTTCCCAGAAATGTTTTAAACCAAACAAAGCAGAGAAAGATGATTTTGGAATATCATTATCTATCAATAAAAGCTGTAATTAACTGCAATGTGATGATAATATGAATTAGTTTTTGTATTACTTTGGTTTAACCTTATTCCAATACATCTATTAAAGCAAACTAAATATGGCCTGAGAAGGACTCCATACTTCTACATCGAGTCCTTGTGGACAAACTGCAACCTAGCTTAATACGTAGACAAGGCTGAAACCTAACTTAGGAGTATACATCTGTAACAATAGCTGAGTCTTGGCCAATCCCAACGAGGGTACTTCAACCATTTATCTGTTGAGTGTTCAAACTGTGTTCAAATAAGGCAAACACCAACCAATAACTGATCTAGCCATTCTGCACCTCACTGCCAATTTCTGTACCTCATTTCTCTTTTTTTGTCTATAAATCTTCTGCCATGTGGCTGCTCTGGAGTTTCTGTGAGTCTGCTGTGATTCTGGGGGCTGCCCCATTAGCGAATAATTCATTGCTCAATTAAACTCCTTTAAATTTAATTCAGTTGAAGATTTTCTTTTATCACTTCCTAGTAGTACATTATAAACCTTCTTCTTAACAGATCAGTTTAGAATAAAACATTTATTCTTACATACAATTCTTAAAACATGCACATTTCCTAAATCAGATGAGTATGAACAAGCAAAATATATGTTGTATAGCGTGGGAAATATTCCCATGATTTGATTCGCTGTCCTAGATGGAAATTTAATTAAGTGGAGTTTTCAAGCTGTTTTTATCAGGACTAGATTATTCTGAAAGCAACTCACCTTCCTCCTGAAGGAATATACATGGCACTGATTTAATTCACTTTAAAAGTGTATACCTTCATAATGCATAACAAGTCAAAACATTTGATCAAATATATTATTGGGACTGAATTATACTAAATAGTGCATATGTTATAATAATATAAATAATACATAAAACTAAGTCTTTATGTTGGAAATAAAGTGTGAGTTTGTCTAGATAATTTAAACACTCACTTCTGCATTATTTATGTAGTTAGTTCAAAGTAGGGTTCAGGCAGGATGAGACTTGATACACAAATCATTGTCTGAATCTCCTGGCTGGCTCGACTCAGATGACGATTTTACCTGACAAATTGCTCGTGTATGTCATGATCATGTCTAATCAATTCCCCATCCAAATTGTATCTCATTGTTAGTGTAGCTCTCAGCTACACCTACCTACAGCTTGCTGCCACACAATACCATAGGTGTAAACATTTTAGTTTTCATTTTATATTCTATTTTATATTCGTGAAGGTAAACCCACTGCCACCTTAAGCTTCATTTCTGGGCTAATGCCCTCCAGAATTACATCTGAACTCTACAGTCTGTGAAGTAATGCTTTAATACTCTTTCTCTCACTCTCAAGTATGTAGGCTATAAATACTAAGTACATTTCATACAGTAAGTCCTAAAGTTTTTTTGTTAACACTTTTGTAAAAATTGTTCCAAAGAATATCCAATATTTAGCTAATCTTTCTAAAAAATATATTTTAATCACTTTTAACTTGTCAAAAAATTTTTGTAAGCTGAAATTTGATTGGCTTTATAAATATGCTAAAACAAGCCAGTCAAACTCCAGGTCGATAGACAGAGGAAAACTTTATTAGGGATATCTTGCCAAAGCAATCAATTGTTGGATAGTGTTCATTTGTTTTTGTGTGTGTGTGTTTCTCCGTCTTGTCTCTATCTTTGATATGTTTATTGTGATGTGTTTTATGTTATAGTTCAAATAATCAGGGAATTATAGAAATAGAAAAACTCTAGAGAGTAAAGGTATCATAATAAGTTATTCTAGGTTGCTTTTTTTCTACAAAAGATTGCCATGCAGAACCGAGGTGCTCTGTAAACTGCACAGTGCTAGGTAGGTATGAGATATTCCTGTTACCCAAGTCAATCCAAATTGTCAAGTTTCAAAGATGCAGCCTTAATCTTAACATTCTAAATTTCCCATCAACTTTATGTTTTACAAAAGGGAATTTTCATCTCTATCCAAATAATTACATCAACTGTCCATGAAGGTAAATACTGAATCATGTGAAGAGAGCCTATAGAAATTACGACACCTTAACAGCTAAAATGTGAGCTAGAAGATAAACTGAACGTTACTTTTTCTGTCCTTTTTTATTTGTTCCTCATGGGAAACGGTATATGTGGAGGTATACTAAATGTTATATTTATACATTCTTTTAGCTAATAAGAAAACTAGCACAGATTGTCTAAGGTAAGCATATTTCTGATGAATGGAAACAGTCTATGTGCAAAATTTCCAAGCCTAACAGAACAGCGGGCAGAAGAGAGTAAAGGAGAAAAGTCATTTGAAAAGGACTTTCCAAGTCAAATCTCATAGCTTGCCTGGATTATGTAGTAGTCTAATTGAAATTAATGAAAAGATTATTGCATTTCAGTTGTTTTTTCTAAAGATAGAAATAACTAACATTTCACTGGACCTTTGATATTTTCTTCTCTTGGAAAGAAACTGCTTTATGCTCCTAGGCAGGTCTAAAGAACACTAGTCTTTTTCTCCCCCCATTCTGAAGGCATTTATCACTAAAATTGTTCAACTCTGAAAAGCCTTAGGCGTTCAGTGGGCCATTATTGCCTGAGTACTGTTTTTGCTGCCCACAACTGGAAGGTATTTTTCTTTATTGCTTAGATGTAATATCTTTTCTGTGTAAGTAACTTTACAATAAAGTAAGCTAATGCATACTCTATCTAGACCAGAATTTTTCTTCACTGCACCAAAAATATTACTGCAACTTTAGGGTGATAATGAGTCAAGGCAATACCAATCCATGATGATACATCAAGTAAATGCTTTCTATCTCTATGAAAAAGAAATTCACATGCAAAATTTGGTTTTAGGTAGACTCAGCTATTTTTTTCCCAGTAGGGATAAAATGAGATAAAACAGGTGATTTTTCTAAATATTTTTAAATGTTTTAAATATTTCATTTTGAAATATGGCAATATTGCGATGAAACTCTATATCTTTGTTAATCAGTGTTCCTAAAAGAGATGTAACTTGAGGGAACACCCCAATGGATTGTGTTCTAACTTCAGATGATCTCATACAAAAAGGAAAGCTTGATTCCATTTCTACAAAATGTCATGCATGAAGGTTCAAGAATTCCTTTGAGCTGAATTTAGAAAAAAATATATTGTAGCAATATTGCTCAGCTCTTGAAACCTGCTACATGCGAATTATCAGACACTTAAATATGACTGGTGCTGAAGGCCCCCGTGTGGAGCATGATATAATTCAAATCAACTGTAACAATTAACAAAAAGAGAATTCAATAAATAGCCCAACAAAAAGTCCTTGTGAGTATCCTGCCATCACCACAGAGGGTGTTTATATCATCGAACGAAAAATCTCATTACACCAGCTAGAGCCTGTACTTTGAATTTCCCTTTTTGTGGAGGTCTTCTGTTTAGTGACAGCAGGGTTTTTCCAAGACATTTTCCCTGTGTTTTTCTCCTTTAAGTTTGCAATCTGTAGGCAGCTTACCAGTCAGTTCAGTGAAAAATGAGAAAAAGCAGTTGTTTCACCAAATTGACTGACTGATTGTTGAAATGGTTGATCCCATGACCCCCTCTACATGTAGACACGGACATTTGTGTGAACCTGAACATGACCTTTTATTTAAAATAAAGCAACTCGATGTGGTTTTGGTTTTAACTCAAAATAACATTGCCAAGATGTGAAGAGGAAAATATATACACATGCACATTTGCATTCATCTATTGGATTGATTTGTACCACATGGAATACCATCAGACTTTTAAATGACCTTGGTAGATTGGAGAGTGGTAAAAAATAAGTAGAATGAATTAAATTTTTAAAAAAATCTGGAAGTTCACTTGGGGTGTGTGGAAGAGGGAAAATGAGCACAAATTCCAGCCAGATACAATTCAGTGCTTGAGCTGAGGGGCGTAGAGGGAGAGGCTTCACTGGAATTCATGTTAGGGCCGTGCACGTCCTACACATTCATCCAAGAGGGCAGTGCTAAATTGCTGAGATCTCAGGAGCAACTTATAACAACTTTTAGAATAAGGCTAGGCATGGTAGCTCATACCTGTAATCCCAGTGCTTTGGGAGGCAGAGATGGTATGATCACCTGAGGCCAGGAGTTTGAGACCAGCCTTGGGAATATAGCAAGATTCCATCACTGGAAAAAAAAATTAAATAAAAATAAATCAAATGTTAAAAAATAAAATTGGAAGTAGCAAATGACAGAAAATAAAGTTACAGAAATAATAATAATAATAACATCACTAACATCCCTAATATATATTGAGCACTCATTACATATTGGGCACAGGACTACGATTAATTGTTGCCTAAAACCTAGGAAATAGCTCATTCCCACATTTACAGATAACAACACTGAAAGACAATCACGACTCACTTAGGGTCCCAAGTCATTGTTGATGGAGCAAAGATGCAAGTCAAGCATTCTGATTCTAAAACTTACACTTCTAACCGCTGTTCTAGGCAGACTACTGGATTATAATGGGCTTCAAATGTCTTGCTTAAGAGCTTACACTTTACATCAGAATCACTTGGGAAGTTTATTAAAACATAGATTGCAGGGCCCACTCCCAGATGTTCTTATTCTTCAGTAAGTCTAGGGTTGGGTCCAAGAATTTGTGCTTCTGCAAGCTCCCAGGTGTTACTGATGCAACTGGTCCTCAGATGAACCTTTGAGAACCTATTCCCTAGACAATAAAAGCAGACGTTGCAAATTAAGTGAAAGATGAGATGTGTTAGATGAAGCTTTTGGTTACTTTTCAAGGCAATGGTCTAGGAAAGGTGAAGAGGGTACAGATGATCTCAAGCCATGGCTGTAGGAATGGAGCAGAGTCCTCATAGAGAGTGGTAGAATCTGTACTACCTGATGACAGACCCTGTGCTGGCTGAGAAAGGGGGATAGAAGATGGGGGTTCAAAGCCCATGTTATGAGGTCAGGGACCTCACCACTGGAGCAGCCTCTGAGTACACAACTTGACTGATTCTTCCACTCTTTAAGCTGAGGTTAACATGAATGTCTTCCTTATGGGATATTCATGAGAATCCAATGGGTTAACCCATAAAGAAACAGACACAACACCCATCATGAGGAAGCATTTAACAAATATTAGCTGTTATTGCAGCTGGGAGAAGGAGGGCTCTGGGATAACTTGAGGCAATTTTTAGCTTACAAGTCCAAGTGGACTGGTTTGCTTTGCTTAGCATTTCTGGCATCCTCCACACAGGTTGACACTTCCAGGACTTTATTTATCCTGCGTCCTGGATCGCAGTGATTTCAGTTCCTATGTGGTGTTATTCATGAGCATGTGGGAGGGGAAGGGGCAAGAGTGAAAGCCAAAAACCCTACCTTTTTACCAATCATTTTACAGATACAAAAGTAGGATTGGGAATCCATTATTTTGAATGTGATCTATGGACACCTCCTCTTTCTGCTGCCTTCCTACTATCCCATTGCTCATCCTTCTCAACATATAAAGAAAATAAATCCTGTGACTTTGAATCTAATATTTTCACATCGCAGTGGCTGAAATCGTCTCTTGAGAATCTGTGTGAAAATGTGAGAAGTATGTTTTTAAATGAAATGAATGTGATGATGTAGGTGACACACGTTAGATTTCTTAGACAACCCCTAAATATATTAAAATACACACTATGCATCAAGAGCTGGAGTGAACCACGGATAATCTAACTCCGGTGGGGCAATCATTATTCTGTATAGACTAATATCAGTGATGCTTTACAGTTAAGACTGAGGTAAATAAAAAGTGGTGTACACTATACCCTTTCCTCTTTGGGAATTTAAGAACATACATTAGTGCTTGTTTTTTATTTGTGTGTTTTTGTTTTGTTTTATTTTGTTTTGTTTTGAGGTGGAGTCTCATCCTACTGATTGGGCTGGAGTGCAGTGGTGCCATCATAGTTCACTGCAGCCCCAAAGTCCTGGGCTCAAGTGTTCTTCCCCCTTCAGCCTCCCAAATGGCTGGGGCTACAGATGTGTACCACCATACCTGGCCTTTTCTTTTTCTTTTCCTTTTTCTTTTTTTGGTAGAAACAGGGTTGAGCTGTGTTGTTCAGGCTGGTCTTAAACTCCTAGGCTCAAATGATCCTCCCACCTCCCTCCCAAAGTGCTGGAATTATAGGCAGTGAGCCACTAGCTCTTGAACAATGCTTGTTTTTTGTTTGTTTGTTTGTTTTTGTTTTGTTGTTGTTGTTTTTAACATAGTTTTCTAAACATATGCCAGCAATCAGTTGAGTGTACAGATGTGATTAAAATCATTTCTTCTACTCTTCAATGTTTGGTAGAAACCATTATTCTTTTACCTCTGATAGAGATTTTTATTTGCTTAATAAGATATTTTGGTCATTTAGGCCTAATGTTACAAAATGATATCCCATTAATCGTACATTTCTAGAGAAAAACTTTCAAGTGAAACTGAAGATTTCAAATATGCTCTGCAGAAAATCATGTCCCTGGGAGCACAACCTATCATCTCAGTTGATTCAGTAAGAGATGGCATTCCATGTTGGTTGGTGCTATAGTGAGGTCCAAACAAAATGTTGATATTATTGTATTAACCTCATTGCATTTATAATGTTTAGTTAAATCCACTTTCAGTATTTTAGGCAGGTTTGCAATTTTATAAGAATTGTTCAGACTTATTGTAGAAGTAATATCTCAACAAGGTGTTTAGGAGTTTTCACATTCAAACCCAGGGAGTATAGTGTGGAAAGATCTCCAAAAGAAAAGCCTAATCCAAACCAAATAATACTTAAAGAGCAAGCAATCCAGAATAATGTCAAAGGATGGATTGCCACCCTGCCCCCACCCACTCCAGGAACGAGTTTTTGACATTGCAAATGTGCTTATGTGCCCTCGATAGCTAGTGAAGGCAGCAGGTAATTAATGATAAGTCAAGTGGTTTCCAAAAACGTTGGAAGTTTTTCAGCTTGCCAATGTCAGAAATCCCTATATGAAATCCCTGCACATCATCTCATCTGCTAGTGGGTGTTCCTAGGAAACTAGTTTAATTGTAACTTTAAAATATTGTTCTCAGGATATTAGTATTACTTGTCTGTATTGTTCTGACATTTTAGCCACAGAAGGTGTTTCTGTATGGGAAACAAAACGCAGGATGACAAATGAATATCATCCAATTGGATCAGTATGCATATGTTTTCTGAGTCACTGTGCCCTTTGCTGGGCTCTGGCAAACTGGTTTTACTCGTCTTTGTAGGCGAAGCATAATGAACACTGACTGCAACATGTACGGTTTAGAAGTCAGCAGCTGCAGATAGCGGAATGACTCAAATACACTAACACAGGCTACCCAGACATCCCGACAGCACAAATAATAGGGAACAAGATTTTTCCATTAAATGTTTTAGGATCACTCTACACTGTTAAGATGAACATTTTCTTTGTGCTAATTCCTTATTTCAGAAGAATACTTTTGAAATCTTTTTAGTTCATGATTTAAGTAGTGCCACTTAATTGTTGTTGAATCAGAAAAATTTTTCTTCTTTGCCCTCAGTGAGAAGTACTAGAATTGCTTTTTCTCAGATGGAACTTCATATTTCAGGCTGTTTTAAACATAAAGGACAAATGTTCCCCATAGCCTTCTTTATGTTTTCAGTAAACATTTATTGTGCCCAATTATGTAGAAAACACTCTACTAGATGTTATGGAAATTCACAGATAAGTAAGACATGACTCCTGGTCTTAAAAGATTTACAGTTTAGCAGAGGAGGCAACATATACAGAAACCTGTGGAGAAAGACAAAGATGATTCTCTGAAATTAATGTAACTATGTTTTTGAAGTGGTTGCTTTCATTTAATTCCTTTGTTACCTTCTTTAATGGAAATCATCTAGTAGGTTTGCTGTTTATTTTTAAAATCACTGTAATTTCTAAAATATAATAGACTCATGTTGGTCATTTCTATACTCATTGATAAAGTATAGATTACCATGTACTTTTCTGAAAATGCTTTCTCATTTATTGAAAAGAACAAAGTAGATTTATTTTTTCTTCCTCTTTTTTCAACTTATGTTTTCTTTTTACATTGTTCCATTCAGTAAATGAATAGTTTTCTATAAAAAAGTGATTTCTGCTCTGTCATCCAATTGCCTATATGCTGCTTCTTTGGGTCTTCTTATTAAAAAAGAGGGATGTATAAAGCTTACCGATAAAATGAGTTTTAGAAATATACCCTTTGATGCCAAATTAGTAATTTTATAGACCTTCCAAATAAAATTTTATTAAACCATTTAAGAGTCATATAATGGAAGAAGAATATCAATTTAAATAAGACTGACCATTACATTGTTAGTAGAAAGACATTAGGCCAGCTGTTACTGAAAGTCACTATTAGTGATTATTTTGTTCCTTTCTGCATTGTGATGAAACTATTTAATCCCACACTCTAATGACTAATCTTTTGGGCATATTGTAATTTTCATTTCATCAAAATTAGCTTTGCTGAAAAGATACCACAAACTTTTGTAGAAACTAAAAGTAGTTTTCTTTTGTTCTCTTTCCAGCTTCATGTTCTTATAAAACGCTGACTTTCTTAATATTTTCAAAAACATTTTGAATACAAAATTTGAAAATTCCTTTGAGGACTTGTTTTCATCTGTTTATTCTTGTCTTTAAAAAGCCATCTATATTTGGGCATTGGTGTTCACTCCCGCCACCTGTTTACAGAGGCCACTATAGACTCTGGCAGTCTAGGTGAAGTCTGGGATGTATATCCCGTTTGGAGCAGTGCTCAAAAAGCCAGTCCTGAATTATTTTGTATCAGAAATTCCCATGAAGCCATCACTTCTTTTAGACAGAGATGAGACTTCCTTCTACTGTAATTTCCAAGTTAGTACGAAAGCCTGGTCAGCCTGAGACTGCCACAGAAGGCGCTAGGCTAACCTCCAGCAGTCAGCTAACTGCTCCGAGACCTCCACAAATTCAGCCCCTTGGTGTTTCGTTTAAAGTAACACTTTTGTGACATCAGGGATGAACAAAGTATTTTGATCTGTGATTAAAACATTAAGTATGTTCTATAAATAATAATACTAGCAAACATTTGAGTGTAAGTGATGCTGTTGTCAGTGATTTACAGAGATAAACTCACACTCACAGAAAACGGAGCAATTTGAAATATCTGCTTTTTATATCCGTGTCTTAGAACCTGTGGAATCAACTCCCTTAATTTCGGACAAATAAATTCCGTAGTACATAGGAGCTATCTTTGTCATCTCCTTCATCTACTTCTTGCAAAATTATCATAATCTTGTAACCAGAGCAAAGGTATTCATTAACCCAAAGTCGAGCATGGGGTTAAAAATCTGTTCACTAGGGTGAGTTTAAGCCTAAGCCTTTTTATTTAAAGTTTCCATTTCCGTCCTATTTAATTCAAAGAAAATTTGATTTTTTTATATTGATAGTAACTAGGGAAAAAATAAAAAATCAGTACTTTTTGTGTAAGTCATATCTTCAAACTCAACAAAGTTAAAGTTTTTCTCTTGATGGAAACCAATTCGTGTGCTCTAGTCTGGTTAAAAAAATTTTTTTGATCTTGTTCAGAGTTAGCCCTTAGGGTTTTGCAAGTAGGTGTCAGTGTGCCTCACATCCCTGCTGTGAAAATCAAATTGCATTTGAATGTGCATCTTGACCCATAAATGTCACTGTGGTCCACTGAGCATCTGACTTCAACATTTCCTGTTGTAAAACGGACAATGGGAAACAATATTTTTTCTTGAAAAGGGGGCCTGCCACAGAGTATCTGTATATGTCCATGAGTGTTTGTAGCACAGACAGCAGAAACTACAACAGTCAGGGTTTAAGTGCATGTCTCCAACTATTAAGCAAGATGATACAAGACAACAAAGTTTCTGAACAGCTTTGTGGGGAAAAAAAATACCAGATTATCGTTTCTGTTTCCAATTCACTTGTCTCTTTCACAGGACCCCATTCATGTTGGGTACCCTTAGTCTCAGACTTCGTATTTTTCCCCAAAGTGAGGATATGTCAAACAATCTCTCCTCCATTCACTTTGCTGCTTTCTCTGTGCCTCACTTGATATACATAAACTTTATCTTTAAATCCACATGTATAGCCCAATTCATAGAGCAGTAGGCTGGTGCTGAAAAGCGAATGAATGACTAAGGCACACACAAAGAATGCAGGCGATGAGGCTGCCCCCATGCAGAACCCCCTACCTGGATGACCAGTACCTATATTTAAAGTCTGTGTTTCCAGTAATTTATTGCACAGAATCTCGGGATTATATACCAGCATTTTAGACAGAGCAAAACTCATCTGAAACTTAGAATGCGGAGCTGTTTTTTTAAAAATCCAGTGTCTGACAGTGCCTACTTTAATCCAGCTAAATCTTATTCGTTTGTTGCTTGAAATCTGGCCAAAGTGTGTGACCCAACTGGAAATCTATCCAGCTCAAGAGAAGCCGTACATGTCACGACTGTTTCCCTGCTGGTCTTCAGGTCAATGGGCACAGGAAAAAAGAGAAATGAGTTCACATTTACTAGGCATAGACTCTGTACCTAGGTATTTCTCCATCCAGCGTACAATTCTGGTGAAGTAGAGTCGTGAGGAGCAGATGGAGGACCGAACTCAGATCACTCCATCATGGATAATCTGGTTTTTGGTAAAAGTATGGTACAATCTTCCTCTACAGTATTTAAGATTTCACTTCCCTTTAAGAGATTTTTCTTCCAGCCTTTCACTAGATAAAGGGCAAAGGAAGAGAAAGGGAATAAAAGTCACACAATTATCTATGAGCAGTTTTCATTGTAAAGGTTTGATGGACTAAAGAAGAGACAAAAAAGACTCACTAAAATGCACTTTTCTTCTTTTTGGAGGCTGCTGTGGAGGTCAGTTAGGGATACATTGCCCTACAACGCTAAAGCAAATTGATTGCTTACGTGAACAACATAAGCATTTAAGTATATACACGTAAAAGTTTGAGGGCAAATTTGCCAGCAAGAGAAGAGAGAAAAGATGTATGTGGATGGAGAGGTGATGCAGGGGTGCGGTTTCAATTGCTTTCAGGGAGATCACCATGTGCATAGTGAACATGTCAATCAGAAATAAAATGTGATTCTCAGGCACCCAATATGGCAACAGAGTCTAGTTGATGGGGCTCATTAAAGCGGTTTGAAACACCTGCTTTCCCTGTTCAAAGGACTAAAATTCAGGGACTGATGTGTCAGTCATTCACAGAGAGGGCAAGTCTGTGAGTATTCAAGAACCAGCGGGAGGGCACACATGCATGAGCATACACATACACACACACACACACACACACACACACACACACACACACCAGGATTATTTCACACACAGGGAGGGTAGACACTGAGGTGTTCTGTGGTCTTCAATCATTCCAACCAGGGCTATCGCTTTGTGAAAAAGCTCTGTGTTTGTGTGGTGTCACCACCAATAACAATTGTCACTGCGTCTTGTCAAAGCAAAGACCATTTGTTTCTGGAAGAAAGGCCTGGGATATATAACCGAGGTAGGCAAGGATGTTTTTTTAAATGGAAATATAAGCCTTTAAATAAATAATTGTCTTTTCTGAGCACATTTTAAAAAAACATATGTATAAAAAATCATACTGAAAAAATTTATACTCAACGCAATTGTGACACTCACTCATCTAAAAAGCTTTGCTCATTCAAACCAGAGAGATTAATAACAGAAAGGAGATAAAAAAAATTCCCTGAAAGAGAAGGGAAATAATTTAGCAGTAAATCATAGAGCAGGGCTAACATGAATCACAGCAAAAGGTACCAGCTCTTATGATTTAGGTGACATATAAAAAATAGCCTTTCATGGATTGACAGTTATAGGTATAAATGATAAAATTATTCAGCAGTGGTATGTTCTCTTCTTGCCATTTATCATTTTGCATCTGATTACTTCTAAGAATTTAATTAAAGGGGTAACAGAACCATATAGACCTTTTGTGACTCTAACAAGCAAATACCTTTTTAAGCCTTTTTAAAGAAAAATGTATGGCTGTTCTCTCCCTTTGCTCTGTCTTTACTGAATGTTCTATGCATCTTCATGCATGTTATTTTTTTCTTTATGCTATTTTAGGCTTCCAAGAAAAATTTAGTAAGAAAACATTAAGAACCAAATGTGAAGTCATGCATTGTTGTTATTAGCAAAAAATTATTTTGGTTTACATATACGCTTAGAGACTGAATAAGAACAGCTGGCAAGCCAATGTCTTCAGGTTTTATTTTTGAAATAAAATCAAAGATAATTATGCTTTTTCTCTCTGGCTCTGCAACTACACTTGACAAATACGAGCTCGTATATGAGTGAGTGTGTGTGTGTGTATATGTTTGTGTAAAGTACATGTATGTGTGCATAAATGTGTGTATATGTATATGTACACACACTCATACACAAGCTGTATGTGTATGTGTGTGTGTATATATACATATATATACTTATACACACACGATAAAATCATACATTTTATATCAGCATTACAGACATTTTTCTGCACCAGAACTATAGATCAAATCCTAGAGTGTGTAGAAGGTGAATGACATCTTATGAAAGTAAGTGTGAAATGCAGTTTTAGTAAAGAGATCCTTTTAGCATGAATTGTGCTGTAACTTGCCTAAACAGGAGGGTTTTTTTCCTTATACTGTGTGTTTTAATGGCAGGGTAAATGGGTTTTATACAGGTAAATCCTGCAATAGGATCTACACCATAAAAATTCTTGTAAGAAAAATAAGTTTCAAGAGCTAGTGTGACCGGTATACAATGGGACCAACCAATACATTCTTAAAAACACAACCTGTGCATGCATTTTTATTTGCAATTAAGAACAGTTAACACTACAAATCCAATTCACAGTCACTTTAAAGTTTTGCCTCCAAATGACTTCAGTACTTTAACTGACTAAATTAAGACTTTTCTGTGTTCCCCCTACCCCATCTCCCAGAGCAGAAATTAAATCAGTTTTAATTTATTTTATTTGCTAACACTGTGGATATAATTATTGCTGCCTAGTCTTTTTAATTGTTTTCAACTAGATGCTTGTCTTTAAGTTGCAATAGACTTCTAATTCCACATTGTTGATATTCCCTTGTTAATTCTGACAAAGCATCATAAATCCAGGTATTTAGGCTTATTGAATTTTGAAATGAGGTGATTAGTTGGCACATGGATGAATGAATTGATGCAAAGCAAAATGAATTTTATGATTTACTACGGTTTGCAAGTTCCCTTGGAACCATTATGTGCAAATTGTATAATGTATTAAGAGGTGAGATATCACATTGATAATCAACTTGGCAAATTTTGCTCAAGTAAAGATATTCCAGCATTCTGCAAAAGAGTCACTGTTGAGTAAGTGTTTGGCATACACAATTAATTTTCACTGTGTTTTCTTACACTCTATCATTTATAAGACTAAGAGGCTAATGTATAAGATGTCAGAGGCTTCACAATCAATGCAGAACATTACGTGTGTCATGTTTTAGGGTTTTAAATCGTAGTCTAGTGTTCAAGGTAATTACCAGTTCAAAGCTCTAACAAGATGCATGTAACTGAGCATTTTACTTTAAAACATAAGGTTCCTTACTTGTGTCTCCTCATTGATAGAGGACAAAAGCAGATGGATTTTACATGATTGTTCTTATTGGGTGTAAACCACGTATTTAGTTTGGTATTGAATTAATTGTGAAAATCTGTGTCCTTGCACGCATAGACACAGTTAATTTAGATGGTAATATTAATAGCATACTATGAGAGTAATATCAAAGAGCCCAAGGAGATCTGGACCTATGGTTGGAAAGAGTAAGCAAGCAGGCACAGGATGGAATGAGGGGTATCACAGGGTCTTCGCTTCTACTGAAAGTCTATCATTAGTAATTCATCCCTCTTTATTTGCTTAATACTCTTAAAACCCCAAGGTGAGATAATCAGCTTTCCAACAGTTAGCTGAGATCAGCTGTGCTAAGAGATGCTGCCTTTGTCATAGAAGCTAGAGAGGATGGAACATAGCAACTACTCAGAGAGTTTAGTGCTAGTAAGAGGCACTGTGAAAGGGAGTTCTGGATAGTTTGGGATCCCGTTGGAACTCCAAGGGATAGAACAACCAGAGGAGTAGTCAAAGAGTCAGCCTTCACTTGTTCCCAGACCCAGCCATGCAGTTTTGCTACATGGATAATTTGCAGCAAATCAAATGTGCCAGACCTTTCCGTCATAAACAACTAGTTCTTACATTTGAGATCATGTGATATTCATCGTGTACAACGATTTTAACTGAAAGTGGCCTGTAAAGAAATGTACTGTAGTTAAGAGAGAATTAGCTAAATAGCCCATTGTATATTTATGGGTTTGGGTCTATTGGATTAAAATCCAAAATATTCATTTCTCTATGACTTGTCTTAGAGAATTCACAAGCCTTCAGAGGTGACCTGTCAGGTTCATTTGCATCTAATCAGATCCATCACCCATAATTTGATTTTGGTGTGTTAATTACCACTGACAGTCCATTCCTCAGACACTCAGTGGAAAGGCCCTGAGTGCTTGGTGCGTTCTCATCATACCATCGGAAACATGGAGCCATCCAGGAAGAGTGAAATTATGTGGTCTCCTGACTTTGACTTTGGAAAAGAAGTGGTGAAGTGAATTATTTTTGCTCTCAGAGGGAGAAAAGGAACCTTCAGGAGTCTTCATTTTTCAGCTCCAGCAGCTCAGAACTTGGATCCTCGAGTAGAGTTCTGCAGTGAGAGTCAGCAGAATTACTCTGCCCTAGCTTCTGAGAGCTCTCCGTGGTGCCGAAGTCAACATCAGCTTGTACCCTCTGGAAATCCTTTCCTCAGGCAGAAGGACTTGAAAGATTTTTTTCCTCCTACATGGAACAGAGAGAATAAGAATAGCCTTGCATGTAATGGGCACCAGTAGAGATCTGGCTGACTGATTAGGTCTTCTTGGATAAACCTACCATGGACCTATTTTATTGATTTGTATTCTGTTTTCAGAACATGATACTATTCAGGGGTGATAAGAGTGTAATAATTAAGAACACAGAATTTGTAGTCAGAATGCCTGGGCATGTTTAATAAATTTCTCAATCCAACTGAGCTTTCGCATCTTTATCTAAAAATGGAATAATCATAGTACCTATTCCACAGAATTGTTTAGAGTATTACGTGAGATTATTCCACTGTGTAAAGTTTTTAGAACTGCGCCTAAAACATGGTAAAGTTTCAGTAGCAATTAGCTGTTATTAGTAAGGAAAATAAAGAAGAATTGAAATAAGTTGGTTTCTGACCTATGCACACAAAGAAACACAGCCTACCTCCAAAAAATCCGCGATTGGACTCCAGGTCTGCTGCTGGCTTAAGCTGTCACTACAAAACAACAAATTCAATTATTAATTAAAATTTTAAAGACTTTACTCAAGTATATAACTATGTACAGCAGCACAAACCTTTACTAAGTACCTACTCCTGTGCTAGATCTAAGGATAAAGGAGCAAATAAACACAATCTTTACCTTCAAGGAGTTGACAGGCTGGTTGTGTACATTCACAAGCTAACCAATAATCAATTTCCAGTTTTAAAGTAAAGGTAAGCTTAGAATGAGGTAGGAAGACACATGTGACCTGGCTAGAGAATAAGAATGACCCCAGAAAAGCTTTTCTTCCTGAAATGGAATATACAGAGCTTTGCGTTAACACCAACCAATTTGTTCAACCCAACTTTCTCTCTTATTCAGTTATTTTATCTATTTAAGAGAAAACAAACATGTTTATCACTGGCTGTTTTGTGATTTAAGACTGCTATCCTAGAAGAAAGAAAATTATCTCTCCACGTTAGTATTGTTCCAGTTGCCTCTCTGTCACCTTAACTTCAAAGCCAAACTACTTCAAAGTCAGCATTTTCTCTCTCCATACTCTTCAGTCCAACCTATAATTAAGATTTTGTTGGATTAATTTCATTTTGATTCTGTTGTAGGCACTTTACTGACTTCAGAAAGCTGGGAAATATAAAGTATGATAATATGGTGGTTTCTTATCATTCTGTATTTTATAATTGACTATTTTCAACATCCTAAAAAATGCTATTAATATTTGCCTAACAAATAATTTTTAGTACATTATTTGTACAGTTGTTTATGTAATAACCAGAATACTTTGACCTCAGAAATGCCTGGGAAAAACATAGCTAAAGATGACCTCTTTGTCCCTCAAACTCTAGCACTGTGGAATAACCAAGAATTTACTGGAAGACAATTTAGCAAATAGACTCAATTCTTGGTAACAGATTCAATGGAAGGGAGCAGTGATGTGAACAATTCAAAATCATAAGTTATCTCAAAATCAATTAAATGTAGCTTTCAAATGTGTTTTTATTAGTTACATATATTTAAATTAGTATTTCTAATATTTAGTTATTTCACAGAAGAGCAGACAAAATGATGAAATCTTTGGAGTTCAGTGTGGTTATTCAACTTTCTATCCACTGGCATATTCTCTCCTACTCCCTACTATGTGTTGAATGTGAATTATCCCACTTCCCAAACTCATGCTGAAGACTGAGTTTTCTTATCCATTTTCTTATTCGTATCTTGATAATTGTTTTGGGTTGAAAGGCTTCCAACTTCTGAGCCAGAACAGACAAAGATTCTTTTATGTTAACAAAGTACTTCATTAAGCAGAGCAGGTTAACTTTGTAGATTAAAAAACAATTTTTTTTTGAAACTGCTAATCTACCTTGTAATGGGTCCTTGATCATAGCCAAAGGAAAATGAACAATTTGTGCCAGGGAAATGGGCAGTATTCATGACTGTATTCTTTTTATAGGCTAAGTGCTTTCTAGAAGAAAGACTTTTTTATTTTTTTAATTTAGGGGGTAAAACAGCACTTGCATGCAAGTTGGAATATAACTTTTCTATTTTGGAAATGTCATTTAGAATAATAATAATGGGAAGTAAAGTAATGTGTAAATAAGCCCCCTAAAGCTAAACATGGGTTTGCATTTTCAAAGACTATTCTTTTGACATTTCATGACAATGTGACATGGTGAATCTTAAGACTAGTGGAATTACATTCCAGGTATCGATGTACATTAAGAACTAATGAGTTGAGACATTTTAGCTGACAGTTATAGTTTTATAGTGTGTATAATAGAAATCCTGTAATGATTAAGTATGTTGCCATTAGACTTACAGCATACAGCAGAGAGAAAGCAACAGGGCTTTCCATTGCTGCCTTGCTGCCCTTCTCTCTCCTCTCCCTCATCAATACTTCTTTATTACCTGACAGCTATTCACCAATGTATTTACCAAACAGGACATTGTCTCCAAAGGCCACTGTAATGTGCTGAATTCATGAAAATTGTATTAGGAATACGCTCTAAGTTCATCAATAAACATGTTAACATGAAACATTCTGTCCACTTTAATAACATTGTAGATTTATGTACATATAATTATGTATCACAACAGCTCATATAGACTACTTATTTGTTTTTTCATATGGGGAGAAATGCCAGATATAGGTGATGGGGAGGAAGGCAGCAGACCACATTGCCATGTATGTACCTATGCAACAATCCTGCATGTTCTTCACATGTACCCCAAAACCTAAAACGCAGTAAAATATATTTTTAAAAAATCTGATTAGGTAGAATGTTCAAGTAAGGGGTCAAATTAGATTTATTTATATTCTCGGTGCCTAGCGCAGGGCCTGGCCCTCAATACTGTACACAGTCACTAAATGGTTAACCAAATTGAGTTGGGTTATTTTGAGTTTCATCCGATGTGTGAGAGGACTGAGGCTCAGGAACTGAAGCATCCAGGATGACAGCTAGTGAGTTACAACGGCAGAGACTGAACTCAGAACTGCAACTTGAGCACCCCAGGCCCTCTGCATTTCAACACTCTGACCCCACAAAAGTACAGACAAGAGGTCGTGCATCAGAGCATGGAGTGTTGGGTACACCAGCGAACAAGAAGACTAGACCTGAAATGAAGAAGAAGGAAAAACAGGGAAGTTTCAGAAGCCAGATTTCATCTTGTTGTTGTTGTTGTTGTTGTTACAAATTGTCTGGGATTAACTAACTTCTTTCTTCATGGCTCACACCCCTGGGACCTTTGATGACCAGCAATTGTCTGTCTGCTATTTATTATACATTTCAAAACTACAACTGTGGCCCAAAAGTCTTCAAATAAAATGATATTCAGGCCCGGGACAGGCATGGCATTTTGTTCTGGAGTGAACTGATTGTGGCAAGTGTCTTGATTGCCATTTTCTGGAGACCAGGTAGTTCTGCAAAGGGGACAGGGGTACTTCCTGCCATCTATGGCTGACTTCAGCAGGTGGAGGGGTGTTTCCTTCAAAGTTATCAGTAGATGCAGGAAGTGCATCACTCCAATGTATTTTTTCCAATTTCCTTATTTTATAATGTTATATTACAGTACAAATCTCACTTCATTTGTATTATTAAACACTATTAAGTGAAATGTGCAGAATAATCAGATTTTCTAGCTGACTCTGTTCATTTCTAAAAGCAAAGGAGAAATTAACATTTATTCAATGCCTACTCTGTGCAAAGCACCGTTAGGTATGGTTTTTGCTCCTAATCTTTTCAAAAAGCAAAAACTAAAAGCTCCTAAGATAAAATGTATTACATTTTCCTCTGTGAATAGAGACATACAGGCTTAAAGACAGAAATAAGGTGTTCAAGGCCAAAAAACTAGCAAAGGACTATTAACACCTGATTCCAAAGATCCCTATTCTCTCCATTGTCTCTTCTAAGTCTTAAAGATGTTTCTAGTTATTTATTTTAATGCCAACAAACTTTTCCATACATGTTTCCCATAAATCATGTGTTTAGAGGCTTTATTTTAGAAAAAATCACTCTAGCATGCTTTAACTGCAGAACTGTACTTCATCCAGAATAGTAGCCCTGTTATTCAGCAACCTCAAAACCTAAAAATCAAGCTATTAAAACAAAAAATATACGTATTTTGGGTCTCCAGATTACACATTGAAAAGTGATATGGAAAACAAAGAAAAATACAACACTGTAATGGAAAGCAGCAGATCAAGATTCTGACCTCAAATCTCTCAAAAACTAGCAGGAAGATCTTGGCAAATCACCTAACTTCTTTATACTTCAGTTTCCATTTCAATATAATCAAGACGATCTTGAAAGTGCCTTGCAATACTAGCCATCATCTTTGTATTTTACTATTTGTCAATAAAAAAAGTGATTTTCAACTACTCATTTAATGCACAATTGTACCTTGCTTTCAAAAACAAGAATATAAACCTGTTAAGTTCTTTCTTAGGTAATTTACAGATATTAACATGATTAAAGAATCTAAATGAAGATGACTTTTATTTAACTTTGTTTTAAAGAAAACACGCACTTCAGTTGAGACTATTTTGCTGAGGATTGTGTGTTGGAGAAATAAGTAGAAGAACAAAGACCACAGTATTAACATAAAGTTTACAGTGTCAATTTATGTGAGTTGATGTGTCTACTCCAGTACTTGACCCATTTCTCCATCAAGATTCAGACGTGTGGGCAACAGAGATAAGAAAATACTGTAAGGTCGTGTGCGGTGGCTCACACCTGTAATCCCAGCATTGTGAGAAGCTGAGATCAGAGGATTGATTGAGGCCAGGAGTTCGAGACCAGCCTGGGCAACATAGCGAGACTATCTCTAGAAAAAATACAAAAATTAGCCGAGCATGGTGATGCACATGTATAGCCCTAGCTGCTTGGAGGCAGAGATAGGAGGATCCAAGGAGATTGATGCTGAGCCCAGGAGTTCCAAGTTCCAGTGGGCTATGATTGCACCACTGCATTCCAGCCTGGGCTACAGAGCCAGAAAGAAAAAGAAAATACTATAGATATATTGCTAATGTAACACATCACTGTACAATTTATGGAGACTAATTAGCTGAGGACTTTTTCACAGTTAAGGTAGGAATAAAACATAATTTTTTTATTTAAATTGAGAAAATTTAGGGCAAGAACTCTGAATATATTTATGGAGTTTAATTTTAAGGCTTTGAATCAATCAGACATATATTTACAGTAATCTCACATAGATGCTGTTTTGTTTCCTTTTGTAACAAAACGAATCTGTACAGAAAGTATTTGAATTCTAATAACTGCAGAAAGAAAATTGGATACGCCCTGTGGGGCAATTAGCACCTACTAGTTTAACCTCCACAATTAATGAATGGCTGCTTAACTAACGCGCACTTAAATCCAGGTGAAGATTAACAGGTCTTCTGAAGAGGATTGTTTTTCTTTTAACAGAAAGAACATTGACAAATAAGTGTAGTATTCCTAATGAGGAAGGTCTATTTGTTTCAGTCTCCCTGGCAAATTTTCTGTGAAGATAGAGAAAATTCTCCTGAAAAGTTGAAAAGTGACCCTCCAGTGTGACTGTTCCATCATTCACATTCAGAATCAGTGAGAATCTCCAATAAAGTAGACATTGACCGCATGAAACAATGTCGCTAGATTGTGCAGATTGCATGTGGGAAAATAAAATGCTCATGAAAATTGCCTCCTTGAAGTGAATGTCAGCATTTCTAAGTTTGATTTTTATTTTATTTCAGGGTCTTTTTTTTTTTTTTCTGTGAGACAGCATTCCTAATATAAGTCAGGGGCAAAATGATATGTAATTTTTTTGCTTCTCAGGAATACATTTATTTCTTTAACCAAGTTAAAAAGAATCAATTGCTTCTAAATGCAGTTGTAAATACTACTGATCCATCTGCTAAAATTTGTAGAATATGAAGGGAGGAGAAAATACATTTCGATACGTGATCTCGTTAAGGATAGACCTCGGCTTTGGCATGTTTTCATAGTTAATGCAATACATTCTGTTTTGCATCTCATTTCATTGCTATGTTCTTGCAACTGAGAACATGAACAGAAGCCTACAAATCTTGATGAAATATTTAACCTCCTCAAAGATGATCATCTTTTCCCTTCCCCTCATTTATTGTGACCTATCTCTACTCCGTTGCTGCAAAAGTGATGAGTCATTTTTGGGCACACAAAATATATTTCAAAAAGTAACGTCCCCTTTATAGTAGCAGTCACTAGCATTTTTTTAGCTTGGTGCTGTGCTTGGCCACAAGGGAATTAAAAAGAAAGGTATTGGGACTTTCCGTCACCGAAACTGGGGTGGAGGAACATTGCTGATGTGAACTAGAAAGGGGGAATATTGAAGCAAATCATCTGACGTGTTTGGATGAACTTCGATTTCCATTTTTAAATTTGTTTTTAATAAAGAGCATTGCCGTGTCAAATCAGCAATTTTTATACTTTACACACTTCTATAGAAAATATGTCATCTTTTGTCTTTAATTCCACCTTTACTACAAAGGTGAAAGTGGGTGTCATTCTATTTAATTGGCTACCTACAGTTCATTAGTGGAGGCAGCTTCGTTAAGTCATACTGGAGCATTTGTAGGAGCTAATCTTCTGGGCAGTTAGCATTATCGTTGACCTTGTTAAAGCTAAGGGAGGTCAGACTTGGGTTCAACAGAGGCCCTCTCCCACCAAGGAGACTGGCATGACAAAGTAATCGGTGTGTGTCACTTTTCATTAATCACACCACTTTCCTTTTCATGAAATACCAGCAGATAATTGTTACTAAATGTAATTCGCAACACTCAGTGCAGTGGTTGAAGAACCAGAAATAGGCAAACAGATAAAAACATTGTTTAGCTTGCAGGCAGCAAGTGTTTGCTATTCAGAGGTACATCATGCATAAACATTGATTTAGCCATGAGCTCACACTTATAAAGCTTTTGCCGTTTTCAGAAAACCCTGTGGTCAGGCTAGGTAATAGCCAAGGGCAGGCACTATTACCTGTATGGCAAGGTTATGTTCTGTTTCAGTTGCCTGGTCTGAAGTATATCAGTTTCCCTAACGTTAGGCCACTGGGAAATTGCCATGGAAGAAAACCAAGTGCATGAAACAAAATGCTTGCCTTTATGGTGAAAGACACCTAGAGGGCAGCTTGTTGATTTTGAATAAATATTTCATTAAGTTCAAGTGCCTGCACATGATTTGGAAGCCGAGCATTCATTTAAATCAATGGAGCTTCCCAGCTTTCTTTAATACGTGGATACATTTATTTATGCACAAGGAAGAAAACTTTTCCTTTTCTTATCAGGACATCCCAATTTTTAAACCCAAGTAAAGCAAGTAACGGTACTTTAAAACATGATGGGGAAACATGAGGCATTTGGTATGTGATGGCTTGTGGTTCTCCTTTAGCTAGGTCCTTGTCCAGTTTGCCACTAGCACAGGATCCGTGGACCAAAAGCAGCCTAGTTCTGTGCCGTCCACCGATACCAGCAACCAGCCTATGCTCAATGTGCACTATGACACGACAAAGCCGCTGAACAGTGTACACCATGGTCTTGTTAGCTCCACACTGTAAGTTGTGACGGCAAAAAGAAGTGAGCTTCAGATATGCAGATAGAGCAGGAACTGAAACTGACTCTATGGAAAATGTCTGAGGCTTCTGGTCCTTGCTGTGGCTCCTTCACTGTTCTGTCCTTCGGTCAGTATAATGTGGGATCAGTGCTAACGTGTATGACTGTTTTCTCTGCTGTTAGGATACATAAACCAAATGGAAGAATTCAACACAAACAATATGTGCTCACTGCCAAGAGGACTTCAAAAAGACAAATTAAAATTGGAATGATTGTTTTTTCTTAAAAAGAAAACGTATTATCAAACTCCAGTCCTCAAAGTTTTCTTAATGGATAATACGCTTGTCAAACAAAAGCATGGTACTTAATGCAGGGGGAAAACCATATTTTGGCTGAATGGAAAAAGTAATTTGATCAGATAGATACAGATTCCTTTTTTGTTAAAAAAATAGTGGAGTGGTTTTCTTATATAACATCTTTTTTTCAAATAGCTTATTGATTCTGAAGAAGTGATTTTGCATAGAAAACTAAAGTACAAAAACCTACCCAATAATAATACATAATATAAACATAAAAACATATTTTACTCACCATTAAAAGAGACTTCATTGCACACACAGGTATGGCATTCTATTTTTATGACTCTCAGATTTCAACATGTGTTCACATTTCATATTAGAGTAACTTCTGTGACTATTGACCTTTATCATATTTCATTTTTAAACATTGGTCATTTTAGAGCATTTAGCATCTAATGAAACTGACACTTATATAAAGTATAAATTGTCTCTGGCCAGTATGAAAAAAAAAAAAACAAACTAACATTTATTAAGTATTAGCTATATGCTAAATTCTCACTCATGTTAACTTACTGAATCCTTGCAACAATATATAAGGTAGGAGATAATCATCATCATGATTTTACGGAAAAGGAAATATATGGGGCAGAGGGCTTCAGTATCTTGATGAGGATCACATAGTAAGCACTGGAGCTGCTTTCAGACCAAAGCAGATCAGCCAGAGTGTACTCAGTCAGTCACTAAAGGACACTGCCCCAACACACATTCACATTCCAAGTTAACACACCACATACCAGCCGAGTCTCTCCTGATTTCAGATGTGGGAGTCATACATTGCGTAGAAATGGCACGATCCCTTTGAATAGACTGTGCATGTCTACTGTTAGAGAGCCTTCTATTCTCTGCTAAGTGCTTGGGGATTTGAATAACTTACCCTCAGGCTCTCTTTCCTACAGTGCAAAGTATTATTTCTAATATACATAAAGGAAGATTGCATAGTTTTAACATAAATGGATGCATACAGATCTAAGAGGGGAAATAGAGAAGACCTAGTAACTGGATGATAGATTTGTGTCTTTAACGAGGTGCCATAATGATGCATTAAAACCTTTCCCTCTTCCCTTTATGACTCTTCTCCCCCAGACTCAGAAACTTGATCATGGTCACTGTGTTTCCTGTGTTTCCCGCGGTGTAGGGGTTCTTGGGAGGTTGTTTCCTCTTTATAACAGCTGAGTTGGCTGACTTCACATTTCCTGTGTTGAGCAGGTGGAAGCAATGTCTGTCTGCCTAGCTAATCTAATTTTCCTTTTCCTCTTGGCATCCAGGACTTATCTTCCTTCCTCTTTAATGGATGGAAATTCTTTGGGGAGTTTTTTTTTTTTTTTTTTTTTTTTTTTTTTTTTTTTTTTTCTTAGCTGTGTAAGAAAACAGAAAAGCAGAGTATTGTTTTCTTCAACCTTATTAAATTACATTTCAACCTTGAAAAATGACCCAGTCGTTCGGTGACTGCTAGGGTAAGAAATATGACAGAATATTCAGATGTGGATAAAGACTTGTCCCAAGCATGCTGTCCAGGAAAGGAATGACATACAGATAGCACCCTCCTTGGTCTTCTCTGAAAGTACTAACTTCTGCAAGGAGGTAGGTGGATGTGGTCATTCACCACTTTAAAGAGCTCAGTTCACCAACCCAAATAACATCAAAATAACTCAATGCTTCCCTCTTATCTCTTGAGGCTGTGAAGTTGTCATATAGCTCATCCTCTTTAAGCAACCCCTTTTATATTTTCCCTTTCACTGTTCTATGTGTTACCCTCCCAGCCATTCCTCCTACCTACTTCTGAAAGTACCAGTTTGTCCAATATGGCAATATGATGCTATATATCATCAAACCAAGTTATGTCTGTTAATTATTATATGATTATGATAAGGAAAGCATGTCATTTTTCTAAACCTAATTATATCATATATTAGGTTTTATTCTCCTGATCTGAGTCCCTGATATTATTCTGAATCTTGGCTATGCCTTAAAAATAAATACCTGGATCTTGTCACTAGAAATTTTGATCTGAGCAGTCTAAAGATTTTTTAGAACTCCCAGATGATTCTGCTGTGTAGCCATGATTGAGAACCACTACCTTAAAGAAATCAGAGTTCCTGGAGGATAGCTGATTCCATGTTTGCAGTCAGCAATATCAAGATAGGCCTAGAATGTTCTGGGTTGTCAAAAAGCAATGAGAATTTCAAAAGTATCTGAGATAGGGCTAAAATGTAAAAAGAATTTAACTGAAAAGAACTCCCAAAGTTGCTGTAATTTGAGTATCAAATATAAAACAAATAGTCAATTGGAGTAAGCAGAATCTATAACAAGAACTAAGTCCATAATAATACTCACATAAGGTGTTATGTTGAGGAGGAGTACAAATATAAAATCGTGCTAAAGCAAAGATGTGTTTCCAGTAATAGTTATAGAAGATACTACATATTAATCAATCCAAATTATTTATTCAAAGTTTCCTGATTCTTATTCATCAAACATTGGAATGCCTACTGTATGGCAGGTATTATTTTAGACACAAAGGATACATTGTTAATTTCAATAAAGTTCTTGACTTCAAGCAGTACATATTCTAGCTGGAGAAGACAAGGGGAGTAGATGTATATAATAACATGTCAGTGAGTGCCATGAAGAAAAGTAGCCCAGGGTGTGAGGACAGAGAGGTAGGAAAGTGTAAGGCCATTAAAGAGATCACTACTGAGAATGCCTCTAAATTTTTAATATCTGAACAAAGACTGAGTAATGTGAAAGGCAGAACATTCTTTGCTGAGGGACTTCAAGTGCAAAGGCCCTGTGGTATGAATGGTCACTAAGAATACCAGCATGGCCTAAGCAAGAAATTGAGGTCAGAATGGTCATCCCTGGCCAGATCACATATAGGACATTGAAGGGACAGGGTCTGGCTGCTGCACAGATGTGGGCATGGGAGGGGACAGCCGTGGAAACAAGATTAACTGGCAGACTAGTTGGGAGTCCAGAGATTAGGGTGGGTAAAGTGGAAAGTGGTTAGATTCAGGATTTATTTTTTGAAGTAGTGTTCAGAAGATGATTTGATGGATTGGGAGTAGCATATGGGAGAAAGGAGAAAATCAGGGATGCATCAAGTTTTTGTCTTGAGTGACTGGTAAAGAGCAGTGCCCTTTCCTGAGCTAGAGAGACTGAAGAAGAGTATATTTGAGGTGGAGCAGAATCAGTAATTTATCCTGGACACGTTAATTTTGACATGCCTATTAAATAGCCCAGTGTTGAGAGGGCAGTGGGATATTTCATTGTCAAGCTCAGGGACAGGCTGGTTCTAGAAACAGAAATTCGAAAACCATCAGCACATATATATATATATAGTTTTTAATGTCATGGTACCAAATAAGAACCTAGAGAGAAATCAGAGAAGAGGCTTGAGGACTAAACCCTGAGGTACCAACAGTTAGAGACCAGGAGGAGTTAGAGGAACAAAACAAGAGCCAATAAGATAGAGGAGCCAATAAGTAGGAGGAAAATCAGAAAAGTGTTTTCCAGAAAGTCAAGTTGCATTTCAAAGGAGAGAGTAGTAAACTTCAAAAATGCTGCCAAGGACCAAATAAGACGCAGACTGAGAATAGCACATTGGATCTGGCCACGTGAAGGTAAGAAGACCAAAGAAATAAGGTAGTAGCTGAGGAGAGATACGAAACATCAAGGGAAACATTCTAATTGGCAATCAGAGAAGGGTACTTTTAAATAAAATATATATATTGTTTACTAGTTTTAAATAAATACAAGTAATCCTCGCCATTTGCACTAGACCTGGGGTGGGGTGGAACAATATAACCTACCTTTTCTACATTAGACAAATTACCTAGGTCTAAAATAACTACAAATTCATATGCTTTAGCTTTTGTATTCTAGCTGATCAAAGCAATCACGCAGTAAGCTAGGCTATCCAACAAGCCACATATGCACAAGAACTAATATAAATATGATTGAAATTATTGCAAATAGAATCTCTAGAAGAGGGAGGAATAGTAAAAATACCATCATAAGGTCAATAAATCATATATCAGTTTAAAACCACTATATGCCTCCAGGAGGGCTACAGCACGTATGAACATAGAAAGCCTCCCTATGAAAGGATAGAGTCAGAACTCATGGGAGCCAAGAATACTATTTCTAGACTCAACTGTTTTAGAATTGAGATCTGCTTCAGTTCTTGGATCTTATGAAGCTGAATCTATTTGAAAATGTCAAATAGAAACAGAACAATCCTATTTGACATTTGTAAAAGTAATACAAAATAAGAGGTTGCAGTTATAAAATAAAAATTCAGCAATACTAGCAATAAAGTCAATGAATGAATGGAAGATCCCTACCTTGTGAAATTTTCAAAGTTAAAGGAAACTCAGCTTGGTGACCTCCTATTCTTGTTCTTATTAAGCTCAGTGTTTCCTTAGAAGGAAATATTGTTAAGTTTGTGAACACAAAGCTTGAAGCCAGTTTTCCCAGATTTAAATCCCACTCCCACTTCCTGTTGTTTGGTTAACCTTAGATAATTTCTTTTCCAATCTCTGTGCCTTTGTTTGACTAGCTGTGCAAAATGGGTGGGTAGTGGAACTTATCTCAAAGGGTTGTTGTGAAGAGCACATGAATGAATCACATGTAGTGCTTCAGACAGAGCCTGGCCTGCAGTCCACCCTAGGAAAATATTCATAGTGATCCTTATTATTCTTGTTTTGGTATATTTATTATGGTATAAATACAAAACAAACAATTATCAGACAAATTCCCCATTTTTGTTTTGTATTAAGTCAAAAGAGAAAATATTTTATTTCATTTTTTCCCTGCTCCTCACCCCGCCCAACACCAGCCAATCAGTTTACAGTCAATAGCAAGATCAAAGGAAGTAGTATGGAGAGATCTTTGGTTCTGATATCTTTTGTAGACTTTAAGCCCCTGATATGGTTTGGATATATGTTCCCACCCAAATCTCATGTTGAATTATAATCCCCAATGTTGGAGATGGGGCCTGGTGAGAGGTGATTGGATCATGGGGGTGGATCCTTCATGAATGCTTTAGCAGCATCCCCTTGGTGTTGTTTTTGTGATAGCGTAATCATAAGATTTGGTTGTTTACATTTATGGCACCTCCCCACTCTCTCGATCCCACTCCAACCATTTGAGAGGCTTCATTCTCCATTTGTCTTCCACCATGGCTGTAAGTTTCCTGCAGCCTCCCTAGAAGCATAGCAGATGCCAGCATCATGCTTCCTGTACAGCCTCAGAACAGTGAGCCAATTAAACCTCTTTTCTTTATAAATTACCCAGTCTCAGTATTTCATTACAGCAATGCAAGAATAGACTAATACAAGCCCCCATTACTCCCTCAACAATATTAAATACAACAATATTTAATTGTTGTATTTTTCCCTCTCTTGGGAAACAGAATTAATAAATGCAGCAGGACATCTGCAGTTTATTAAATGTATGTTATGTGATGATCTTGGCTTATCTTTCTCATAACCAATATCTGATTTTAAAAAAATAATTAGGAATTACAAAATATCTCTTTTAAAAATTGTGAAAATATCAGTAAGAATGACTTAGCAAGTAACAGAATCCTCAAGTAAAAATTGATTTCATTAAAAAATAGTACTTTTTTTCTCTTGTCACAATAAGTTGGGATATAGAGGGGGGTACTTCAGGGTTGATTAACTGATTAACCGATACCATCATAGAGGAAGCAAGTTCTTTCTATTTTGCTCTCCAACTATCCCATCATCACTATGAACATTTGCAGGTACAAAGGGAGTTGTTTATTCTTTATATTTTTAAGAGCTAGGAAACCTTTTTTAGAGTACCCCGCTGCCAACTTGTCCTCTCATTTTATGGACCAAAATTAGATTGCTGGCACCTTCTAAAAGTGAAAAATAATTGTGGGCAAAATGATTGGTTGAAACTAAGTGTACCCTTGTCCCTGGTAGAAGAGTCACTTTCTATAACCCCACTGTTGCAAAGAAGTGCTGTGGGTGAACACCTGAATAAGAGCAGGTCTTCATCTGCAGAGAAGAAACAGGAGGCATGGACTTGGTTAGGCCACCAACAGGTTCTTACAATCGGTGAGCTCCTAAATGTTGTTGGTCAATTACAAAGGAATATGCTTTTTGAAACCCCATTATGTGGGATGGTGGAGTTAAACTTCACCACAGTCAATCCTATTGCCCTAAGAGAAGTCAAAGAAGATGTTGTAGTTTCTTTTTTGTTGTGGAGCCTTTACCTGGGTTGAGGGAAAATCTTCTTCACCACTTCTCCCAAAAGTAAGGCCTCTACGTACCTTGAACATTTAGAAATCACTCCTGGTGTTGGTAAGTACTTAGCACCACCTGCCTTCAAAAAGATATAAAACAGCCACATCTTTATAACTAATTAATACCACTATATTCCTTGTGGTTTGGGTCACCAAGATTGAGAACCAGTAGACTAGATGTCCCTATGCTTTATTCTGACCTCACAATTCAATTATTCCCTAATATTCAGATACATAATTATACTCTCAAATACTCACAGAAAGAAAAAACTTGTAGATTGGTCATTGCCATTTTTTGTATTATCGTACTTCATTTTTATTGCTAAATGCTCATGGCGATCAAGGTAGCCTTGCCAAGCCAACATTTCCCACAGAGTGTCAGTATTCTGGTGCTGGGATCAAATAAGTTTCACAGGTTAAGACAGATACTTTGTGGGGCCTTTCCTATGCTAGCTGCTTTGTGACCTGTTGGGGGATGTACATGTATCCTCAGATAAACTTACTTGAGGAAGAAGCCCTTTCTATACAGAGCATTCCCTGGGCATAATGGTCCTCAGAAAACACTTTGGGAAACACAGAGAACATTTCATTGCATGCGAGGTGGTCCACTGAAAATTTTAACTTAGGCCAGGTGCAGTGGTTCATGCATGTAATCCCAACACCTTGAGAGGCCAAGGGAGGAGGAGCACTTGAGGCCAGAAGCTCAAGACTAATCTTGCCAAAAGAGTAGGATCTCATCTCTATGAAGAAGTTTAAAAAAAATTAGCTGGGTGTGGTGGCACATGCCTCTAGTCCCAGCTTTTTAGGAGGCTGGGGTGGGAGGATCACTTGAGCCTAGGAGGTGGAGGCTGCACTGAGCTATGTTCACAACACTGCACTCCAACCTGGATAACAGGATACGAGAACAAAACCTTATCTCAAAAAGAAAGAAATACAGAAAGAAAACTGCTGCTCACTGGTGGAACAATTAATTCAGAGCCATGATGGCAGACCAAACCATCCTATCCTATAAGTGGTTTGATGGTCTCAGGAAGACCTCAACCTCATGGCTGTGACCAGTATATATTTTCTTGCTTTCTCTTCCTTTTAAGAAAACACTAAAGCAAATAAAGTCCATTTCTCCGTCCATAGGCCAGTTCTTTCTGTTAAAAATGTGGGTGTGATGCTGGAATTCTTTTTATGTGAACATTTAAATATTTATAAATATATGAAACATAACACCATCCTTATTTGTTTACCTTTTATTTTTAATGAATATTTATTGAGAACCATCTATGCAAAAAAAAAGTAGCACGAGGACAAAGAAAATATATTTATTGCCTGTGAGATTCTAGTTTAAGACACTTCACAAAGTTTTAAGATCTATAAAAAGGTAACTATTCATTTCTATTGAAGTTCTCAGAAGCAATGAACTCAATATTAATACCAATTAATTATTGTACAGCACTTTGAAAAATATGTTCACAGATCACTCTGTGAGATTTTGCTGGCATATTCCAGTGGGAAAAAAGAACTGGTGGCTGCCAATATTTGCCCATTTTCTTAATTACACATGGTAGAGCAGAGTCTGCAACCTTCAGTTTAATCCCACACTTTGAGAACCACTACTGTCTACATTATTGTTTACTTCATTCTTTCACTTAAGATTCTACTATGGCAATCACCTCAGCAATAGAGAAATTCCATTTCTTTTTGTAGCTGCATAGTACTCCATTGTGATGATTTACCACAGTTTGTCCCACCAGTTCAAATGATGCACATTTGAGTTGTTTACAGTGTGTCCTACCAGTTCAAATGATACACATCTGAGTTGTTTAAGTATTTAGAAATCACACATGGTACTGCAGTGGATAGCCTTATGTATATTTCTTTTACTAGTTTTGCCAATCTGGTACTACTGGGATAGATTCCTCAAACTGGGAATTCTCAGGCATAGGATAAATGCATATGTAAATTCTTAACTTCCTCTTAGTTGGTGATTCAAAATAGTTTATAAATATTATACTTTTATAGAAAAAAATCAATTGTTCCTAAATTCATGTTTCTTTAATAATTTCAAGACAAAGATCTCCTGTCCCAAACAACAAAGTAATTACTTTCCTTTGCATTTTGTAGAAAATATTGAAGGTACTAATATGGAACAAAAAGTCCTTTAAACACAACAATAAGTAAAATATCAATGGGTAACACTTTGATTAAAATTTGATATTTTAAAATACATTTTTAAAATTTAGAGCTTATTTATACTAAAAATAATAAGACAGCATACTGGTAAGAGCATAGATTAAGATATAAAGTTTTCTATATTTGAATCCTAGATATTGACCTAAAACAATAAAGAAACTGAGTAGGCTCCAGTTTCTTTATCTGTGAAATAGAGATGACAAAAATAGTGCCAATTTTCAGGGTTTGCCATTTTTAAAGATAAAAATACTTAATCCACAGAAAGAGTTTAGCCTAGTGTTCTCAATTTTACCAGAACAACATGCCCTTTCTTAAATTAATATATACTGTCCCACTTACTCTCTGGAAAATAATTTATACATAATATCATTAAATACATAGATAATTTTAAAAATTAATATTTTGCCCTAAATATTATTTAAATAAAAAGAATGAGGAAACCGAGGAAACCAATTTATAATAAAATAATATGTATTGTACATGTAAATAATCATGCATAACAAATCTAAATGACATAATGACTGATGAAATGCTCACCCTTAGAGAATCTTGACTGTGGTGGCTACACTAGTGTGCACACGAGTGTAGTGGATCTGCAGCTCTACCACTAAAAGTGGCATTGACATCCATGATGTCAATGGATGACTTTAACTATTTTTCACTTCTGACCAAAGTGCAGTCTTTCCTTGATTTGCATGGTAGCTGAATCCTGGGAAAACCCAGTGCACATTACAACTATGCAAAAAATACTTTGTATTTTAAGGTAAGGTTTTAGGTTGAGCCAATTAGGCTGAAATGATTTTAAAATGCAGTGAGATTCTTCACTGGGTTAAAATGACCCAAGACTTCTTGTACCGCTGGTATCTTTCCACTAAATGTCAGGAGCTCCTGTCTATCACTGGGATAACCAAAAGTATCCCCACAAATTTCCAAAATGTCCCAGTGGTCAGTACCAACTCTATAGATGGCACGGGCTTGGCTAATGGTTGACTTGTGAAATTAGATATTGGTGATATGATACTTACTATTTTTCTTACTGACCCCACAGATCATAATAAGATCACATTTATTCCTCACGCAGATGGTGCTTGACTCCACTGTCCACCAGTCATATGGTCATCAGCAACCTTTGAAAATAACTAATATCTCTACAGCTAGTCCACTGCATGGTTTTATGTCAAGCTCAGTTTACATTTTTAAACCTGAAGAGGTTATACTACTATTCATATGTAACAAGCTAACAAAATGTCCAATAAAAATGAAGGAAGCATCTATGTTTGGATTAAAATTTACTGATTTTAAGAGCAATGTTGCAAAGTGGTTAAGAGTCTAGTCATTAGAAATATATCAGGAACATACATAATTTTAAATTTTCTAGTAACCACATTGAAATAAAAAGAAACCAATTTTAATAAAGCAATGTGGATTATAGTCCCAATTAAATTGTAATAATATGTCTTTAACTCAATATATCCAAAATATTATCATGTAAGCATGTAATCAATGTAAAAGTTATTAATGAGATATATTACATTGTTTTTCTTACTAAGTGAAGTTCTGTATCTGTTTTATACTTGTAGTACATATCTCAGCTCCAATCAGCCATATTTTAACTGCTCAGTAGCTCTCCATGGCCCTGCCTAGAACACTGGGTAGCACAAGTCTAACTGCACGTACATCAGGCTTCCTGGGTTTGAATCCCAGATCTCCCATCTGCTAGCTATGTACCTTGGACTATTTTTTTAACCTCTCTGTGCCTTCAGTTTTTAATCTATAAAATAAGAGTCATAAAAATAGAATCTACATCAAAGGCCTTGTGAAAATTAAATGAGATAACATGTATAAAATACTTAGAACTGACACAAGGTAAATCCTTAATAGAGAGTAATCAATATTACACAGGTTTAACTTTTTAATGCAGAGTTTATCAAAATAATAACAGAAAAGTATCAAAAGCTGGGGTGAAAACAAGAAATTTCATCAGTTGATAGCATAACACATATGAATTCTCCTTTCTCCACCTTGTCCCCATGTCCACTCCCCCAACACCACACCAATAAAAACTGTTTCTCAGAATATTTCTTTCAGTTTGGGATTATTAGCACATATTCTTGCCAACTTTGGTGGATAAGCAGAAGCACAGAATGTACTAGTGTTTTAGCCACTCTGATACTGAGTCTTAGAGCTTTGATTTGATTTTGATCCCTTAGCACATATCATGTGTTAAGGGATGTATGGATTTGAATCTAGAAGTTGCCTGCTGACTTCTAAGTAAACAGGAATTTATTCAGGCAAGATCATTCATATAATTATTTCATTGTTGGGCCCCTTGCTGAATGGCACATTCGAAGTATGTGAATGATCTAGGAGTTGAATGTGAATGCACAATTATTGGCAGCTCCCCATGTAATAGGAGTTATGTCTTTATTTCTTTGTCCAAGACAAACTTTTTCATGTCAGAGAGAAAATTGCAGGAGATGATCACGGGGTGTAAAAATGTTCTAGTAGAGGTATTTTAAGTTTTTCTTTTATTCCATACACAACAGACATTCTTTTATTTTCAACCTGATGGTGCCATTTTCTATTTTTTAGTGATGCTGATAGGCACTGTAAGTAAACCAGATAATAGACTCTTAAAGTTTCTGTGTGCAAATTGAAAGAGCACATTATAGTGTCTGCCTTTCCTGAGGTCTTGAAGTCTAACCAATATGGTATATAAATACGACACCAGTGGAAGTTATAACAATAGTTTCTGTCAGCCTGTCTGAGATGGTTAGAGAATAGCTGTAGGGAATAGCACAGTAACCCAGAAATGTCCAGATTCTTCTGGCCCCTTTTATTGTGATAAATCTCTTGTGAACTTTGCAGAGAGGTATTGTTTGCAACTGGTATATCTCTGTCTAGAATGTGCATCTATTCCTCCTTACTGAACGATGTAGCACAAAAGCCAATTCAATTGTATTAAAAAATACAACATTGTGCAGGAGGGGAGTAGAGATAATGTATTTGAATAAGATGAATTAACTTCTTTCTATACCTTTGAGGGATAACTTGTGAATAGTGCAAGATTGTATGTTTAAAAATCTTAAACAGTGTTCTCTTATAGCAGAAGAATAGCTCTTCTGGATGCTGGTTTACTGCAAGATACATCAGATAACTTGCTAACTGAGAAAACTAGGGCTGTGCATTTTACAAAACGTATTTTTCTTTAGTAAAAGAGCTAAAAGGAAGTAATTATCAAAAATGCTGGCAAAATATTATGTTCAGTTAAATATTTCTAAATGTATGTTTGAAAGAAATTAGTGAGGAGTATAAAAGAATGGAAGAATAAAGCTTGGAAAGACATGATGCCAATCTTTCATGAAATAACATTCAAATATTTCCTGTGATCTTGGAATTGGATATTTTTCTGCCCGGCAATAAGCCTCTATAACTGCTTTTGGATCACCATGCGTGTTCTCGTCACTGAAAGTTTGTTCCTTCCACATGAGCAAAATGTCCCATGAAAAGCTCAGTCTACCTAACTTCTTACATGTCACACAGGGTCAGTTTGAGATCCATCTCACCCATTAAGACTTCTCAAACCTCCATAGCTCATGATTATGTCTCTTTTTACCTCCTATGGTGGTTTTTAGCCTAATTTGCTAAGCACCTATTGTATGTCCAATGTCACAGCTAGTAAGAGATGAAGCCAGGATTTAAATTCAGAATGAACCCAAAGTTTACCAAGAGTTTGATCGCAATGGAACTTATATATTTAGGTTCATAAATGTAAGATGACCATCAGTGATTTCAGAGTTTCTAGGTTTATGTGGGCCAGCCTCTCATCTGTAATCTCACATTGTGTATCTTTGTTTCACTGTATTAAATTACAGTGGAATGTGTCCAGCTATCCCACTGGACACTCCTGAAGGCAAGAATTAGTTTTGCTTATCATCTTTGTATACTCAGCAGCAAGAAACTGTAGCCCTTAACTATGTGTTCATTAAATGTCCAGTAAAATAGACACTGCTATGCATGGCCATAGTTTTTCCTTTATTTCATATATATACATATAAATGAAAAAAATACATATGTTACTCAGGCATCAGGACTCTCCTTAGAAAATCCACATGCCCAAACAAAAAAGTCCCATATCATACTGAAAAGGCTTTGATGCTGAGTTCATCTATTTGGGCTGCTGTAACAAAGTACCATAAACTGGGTGGCTTATAAACGAGAGACATTTGTTTCTCACAGTTCTGAGATGGGAAGTCCAAGATCACAAAACCAGCAGATTCAATGTCTGATGAAGGCTTTCTTCCTCATAGGCTATGCTGACTCACTGTGTCCTCACGTGGTGGAAACACAAAAGGGTTCCTCGTGGCCTCTTTTATAAGGGCAGTAATCCCATTCATGAAGGCAGAGCCCTTATGACCTAATTATTTCCCAAAGGCACCACATCCTCATCCGGTCACCTTGGGGGTTAAGGTTAAAACATGAATTTGGGGGATTCAAACATTCAGCCTGGGACAGACAGTAAGAATTTCCAAGTGTTAGAAGATAACATGTAATTGTAAGCAAAAGTCTCTATCATAAACTCAACTGACACAGAATTTAAATGATGCCTTGATGCTTGTTAAAATGAAATCTGGAATCATGGAAGTAATGACTGTAAATACCTCTGGGTCTCTTTGCTGATTCACATCCACTTCCTTTGATTCCTATTTGGTATTCAATTTCACAAATATTTATTGTGCACCTACTGCATGTATGTTTCATTTGTTTTATATTAAGCAATGCCTCTACTGTCTGACATTCTCAAAAGACCTTGATACTTTAATGTGCTTCATAACTATTTTCTAAGAACAACTCTTTATAAAGCTGAGTCATATATATTTTTAAATTTTTTATCATATATTTAGATTAAAATATTCAAATATTGAGCAACATATACTTCTAAGTCAATATTTGATTCTTTTATTCCTCTTCTGAAACAGAATGTTATTTATTGAGGAAAAAACATTAATAACATGGCATTATTTTGATAATAGACTAAGAATTAACACAGAGAACAATGAATTAAAATTCCATGTTAGTACTGTTACATTTTTCCCATTAACATTCTAAGCCAATATTATAATTCTCCCAAGATATGCCTATTTGATGTCATTTTTTATTTCATGTATCCTTACTGTGATTATTTTGATGTGTAACAGTATTATATTCCAGTTATGTGTGGTGTTACAGGCTGCATTTTTATACCATTTTTTCCTCACCCACTGATTAAAAGTATTTATAGAGGGCATTCATTTTCTAAAATTAAAAATTAGCTTGGATTTTTCATTGACAAGCTGTATTTAAATGATTTTGTATTGAAATATGTATTGGGTGGCATGTGTACATTTAAAACCATAAAGTTATTTGACTGATTCTTTTTTAACAAACACTCAAGAATTCTTACATCTGACAACAGTCTTTTGAATGTTCTCAATGGGAGAAAGTCTTTGTCCTTTGAAAGCATATTTAAATTTTTTGAAACAGCCAGAAGTTATTCAATGTCAAATCTCTGAAATAATTTTGGTGATCACACTGGACAATATTATTTTTTTAAAAGAAATGAGGTTGGACCATAAAGCTAAGTTTTCTTGTGTGAGTCGTAAACTAATTCTGAAGGAAATCTCTCTGGAGAAGGTCTACTGAGCGATCCATCACTAAAATGATGTTTCCAGTGGGATGACCATGTAACGGGGTGTCAGGGCTCTGAAAGATGGATGCCAAAACAGGGCTTGCCGGAAGCACTTAGGAGAGACACCTGATCCAGATGAGGATGAAGGCAGATTCAGGGACAGTATCGCTGATGAACCAACTCCTGAATTTATGACCAATGGATAGATAAATCAGATAAATACTAAGGGTAAGGAAAACCAGTCATTCCAGGAGAGGGGAGCATTATGTACAAGGGCAGAGAGGCAGGAAGGTGTGTAAAATATTGTACTGTAAGGCTGGAGGGTAAGGTTGGCAGGAGATGATGTTGAGGAAAGAAGCCGGGTCAAGGTAGAGCTGTAAATGTCGTGGCCTGAAGTTCAGCCCTTATCTTGAAAGCTGAGAAATATCTTCATTCTTTTTAAATTAGGCCCCTGCCTATGCATGGTCAAACGTACATGATGGAAAGCTCACTCTGGCAGTCGTATAGAAATGGAATGGGTAGGGTAAGATCTGGGGAGGATGGAAGTCAAACCTAGGTGGGGATAGCAGAAAGGGAGTGTGTGCAAAGATTTCAAAAAGGCAAAGTTAACAGACCTGCTGGCTTAGTGTGGGCAATAAGGATATGTAAAAGTAAGAAGTGCAAGATCCCACGTTCAGTTAGGATGTGCTGATGCAGTAGTGCCCATGGGAGATGCGTGTGGACTTGTCACTAAGGCTGGTCAGTATTTGGTTGGGAGATCTGGGGAGTAATCTAACAGGACATGAAAATTTAGAGTCAACGGTGGACAGAGATGAGGCTGCAAGTGAATGTAATCCATGTATTCAAGGGTTTGTAAACTGAGATGGAAAAAGAGATCATGAAATATGTCTAGGGAGTGACCCACAACTGTCAGGCTAGTATGAAGAGATTCAAAGGACACATAGAAAGAATGGAAGGGTAGCAGAACTGGAGATAAGGAGGTAATAGAATCCAAGGGAAATGAGTGTTTCAAGAGGAAAAAAGAGGTCATTGGTGTCAAAAGCCTAGACCAGTTCATGGCACATAGTAAGTACTAAATAAATACTGGCTGGGTGAAACTCCTAGATGAAATTACATGAAGACTTAAGAATATCCACTGATGATGACCATTGCCAGAGTATATCCTATGGAGTACATGGATAGAAACTCTGTTGCAATGAAGTTTAGGCATGAATGGAATGGTTGGAATTAGAGACATTGACTATAGACCACTCTTTCAAGGAAACATAATTATAAAGGAAAAGAAAAGGAAGTCTGTAGCTAGAAGTACTGTAAGGATGAGAGATTTGTTTTTTTTAGTAATTGGGTCTAATATATTTTTCTGATTTGATAGTTAATAGTTACTTCTGGTAGGAAACATGGAAAATGCAGAAAAGAATAAAATTAAAATGATTCATAATATATTTTAGTATATATATATTTTGTATCTCTCCAGTACATTTTAAAATGAAATTGTAATAATAGTGTGGATACAATCCGTCTCCTTTATTCAATCTTTATATTTCATTATGATTAACTATCTTTCTCTGTTCTTAAACATTCCTCAAAAGTATAATTTTTAATGACTGCAGATAATCAAGAATATACTCTTGGGAAGTCACTGGGCAAAGCCATAGGTGTGTCCTGGTAAGCACAGGACTCATCATGTGTAGGGGTCTAGAAGGACCACAAAGGGCCAGGCTAGATGCACAGTAGAAACACTATCAGGGAAGGAAGCTGCTCGCAGTAGAAACACTATCAGAGAAGGAAGCTGCTCGCTCGCTCGCTCTCTCTCTCTCTCTCTCTCTCTCTCCCTCTCTCTCTCTCTCTCTCTCTCTCTCTCTCTCTCTATATATATATATATATATATATATATATTTTTTTTTTTTTTTTCCTTTCGAGCTCAGTATGGCCTACCTCCTCTCTCAGAACTTAATTACAGCAGAATACTGACTTAATAAAATGTGTGTTCTACTAAGTCAGAAAACAGGGAGTTGGAAGGGACACCAGAATGTCATCAGCAAATTGTGTCAACATAAATAAAGTACTGGTCTAGATCAGACTCAGCCAGGCATCCTGCCCTAAATTTCAATGACCGTACAATGATGTTGGGTATATTAGTGAAGTCAGCCCTCAGAGTATTCTCTTATGTCTCTGAAGTCACTGCAATCCAGACTGACTGTCTACTATGTCTCATGTGACCCTGTTTTCCTAGAATTTCCATTTATTATCCTCCTTTTAACTCTTGATGGCTTCCTTCTGTGTTGGCTTTTTTAATTTCTTGGAATCCATTTTTTTCATTTTCTTGGTTTTTCTTTCTCTTTTTGATAGAGTACATTCCCCAGTAGTTTAATCAGAAAGAAACATGGGAGGTAAATGTATTTCTCTTGGATATCTGAAAATACCTTTATTCTGCCCCCAGTTGATGGATCATTTAGCTGGATATAGAACTCTAAGTTGGAAATACTTTTCCTTCACGATATTGAAAGACATTATCTCATTATTACCTATTTTCTGTTGTAGTTCAGAAGTTTTTCTGACTTTGCATATGACCAGTTTTTGTCTCTGAAATCTTTTTGAAATTCGGCTTATTCTCAAATTTGTTTTTGTTTGTTTGTTTGTTTGTTTTTCTTTTTGTTTTTTGTAGAGATGGAATCTAGCTCTGTCTCCCAGGCTACAGTGGTGTGATCTCACTCACTGCAACCTCCACCTCCGGGGTTCAAGCAATTACCCTGCTTCAGCCTCCCTGGGTAGCTGGGACTACAGGCACATGCCACCAAGCTCAGCTAATTTCTTTTGTATTTTATTAGAGACAGGGTTTCACCATGTTGCCCAGGATGGTCTCGAACACCTGAGCTCAGGCAATTCACCTGCCATGACCTCCCAGAGTGCTAGGACTGTACAAGTTCTCAGTTTCACAATGATGTGCATCAGTAATGTTCTATATTCATCAAGTGTGCAGAGATCTAAGTGTATTCTGAAAAATTTTTTGAATTATTTTATTGATGGTTACACAAAGACAATTCTCATAGTCAATACCTGCACTGTCTGGACATTCTGAGAAAATAGTATTTTTTATTAGCAATCCTTAGAAACTAGAAATAGTGTATCCCTCTAAAGAGATTTAAAGACATGCTTCTCCAGAGACATTCCAAAGTGGTAAAGAAGAGCCTTCTACTTTTTTTTCCCTAGAGGTATTTGCTTACATTCTAGGATAATGAGCAATCTCTTTTTTTTTTCTTTTTTCTTTTTTTTACTCTTGAGCAATCTCTTTCTTTCTGGAAGGGAGAATGAGCAGATGTCCCAGTAGGCCTATAAAAGCTCAAAGTCATGTAAAATATGGGATGCTTCTCTAGTGGTTCACCTCACTGCACACACAGGTAAAATACAGTTCCTTTCACGTTGCCCTGTGGTGTTTGGAGCATAGAAACCCCACAAAAGATGCTTTTCCAGCTGACGGTTTTGTTATGGGTAATAAATGATTTGTTTCTCTGATTCAGAGATATTCCATCTTCTGTCAACATATGTATATAAAGCTGTTGTAGGATAACTCATTTGCCTTCAACTAGAGTAAAATCTCAAGCCTTCTGACTTAATAATGGCTATCTCTTGTCCATTTTCTCTGTTCTTTATTTCTCAGTATCATACCTCCAGGACTGGTTCTCTAAGTATTTGCCTATCTTCCATCTCAGGTTATCTCATTATTTTCTAATATTTTATTGAGTTTTCATTTCTGCCATTATATTTTTAATTTCCAAAAGTTCTTTGTTTTCTAAATGTAACTTATTTTTAATAACATCTTGCTTTTGTTTCATAGATAAACTATCTTTTTTTTTAAATCTCTGTAAGGTAATATATTTCAAAGCTTTCCTCTGCCCACACAGTGACAAATTTGGGGATATTTTGCTTGTTTTAATCTCTATCTTTTATACTAAAAGCTTCTTTAGACATCCAGTTATTACTGGTTGATGATTTATATTTAAAATATGGAGACTAAAATACTAAATGAAAATTCTACTCATTGAAGTAATGCATACTGACTTTGAACTTGACCCTGGGGAAATCAGGCTGCCTTTTATCGCTATTTGATGTCAGGTATTTTTGGTGTTTCTTCTCTGGTAGATCGGAATATACATAAAATTCTCTATTATTGTTCTGTCTGAGGGGCAAAGGTCAGATTGCCACCCTTCGGGGAGTAGGAAAAGCGATAGGGAGGAAAGGAGTGTTTTCAGCAGTCAATATATACCTCTCTCTTTAATTCCAGTTTGGTGAAAGGTAACTCTACTCTCTACTGTGTTTGGCATTCCCCTGGTCTGGAATTCCTATATTTTACCCTCCAGAGAGTAAACCTCTAGACTCAGGCTATTGTGCAGGACAAATTGAGGCTACTTGACAGCTTTCCAAATGTTCAACTTAGCTTTTAGCATCTCTAGACCTACAAAATACATTACTGCCCATCCTTTGCTTTTTAGCCTCCAAAATTTTGTTGCTATTCTTTCACCTCTCACTCTTCCTTTCCTTGTGAGTATTTTTACTGATGTTTAGAGGAAATCAGGAAGGAAAAGTATTAAAAATACATGTGTAAATTGCCATCCTTCCCTGAAACCTGGTTTATTTCTTTATACGAACTTTACATACATTTTTACACCATTTAAAACTGCAAAATAAGGATCCAACGTTCCCATTCTTTTTTCTTTTCTGAAATAGGCAGCTTTGAAACCATTTTTTATTTATTCTTCATCCCTTGGTTTGTGATGGCTTGTGATTATTAAAGGCTAAGATCTAGTCCGAGACTACCTATTGTGTTCATTCATCAATTTGTTCAATCCTAATACTAGTACCATAGTATTTTAGTAATGACACTCTAGGGAAAAGCTTAATATCTTGTATGCCAAGACTCAAAACATGGATTTCAGATGTCTTGCTTGCTATTCAAAAAAATATATATACTTGAAAGTGTTTAAAATGCTAACAGGGAAGAACAAGAAGGAAAGACATATTGATGATAAGAGAGAATGAGAGACAATTGGATTTTTTAAAAGCATTTACTCATTAGAAAATACAAGTGTTCATCCAAATTACATGTTATTAACATATCTATTTTATAAAACTAGCAAATTTTATTTAAAAATTACGGAATAGATTATTTCAAAATAGAAATATATTTATTTATTCAAAAATAAAAAGCACAAAACTTTTAACCACCCGCTATATGCTAACTGAGGTCCCTGGGGAGTCAAAATGAGTTGAAGAACACCAATTTTCTTTCCTACCACATAGAAATATTAGAGAGCTTTATATGTAATGAGTGTCTGCTGTTCTAGGCCTGTAATGGGTATTTTACATGCAATTTCACATATACACTTTACACTAACACTATATGTAGGTATTATCATCTCAATCTTCAAGGATCTAGGAACAGAGGCTCAGAAAGGTTAAGTAACTTGTATGAATTCACTCAGCTATGAAATATTGCTGTTGAATGTCAAACGCAGTTTCTTCCAGTCCCACAAGTATAAGAAATAAATGTGTGAGAATAGAAAACCAAACTGTTTTTCCTCTGCTCTCACACCACAGCAATCAACACAGAATACTTCTGTGACCAAATCTGTAGGTGTTTCTCCCCACCAGCAAGCAAGCAATCAATTCTGCAGCAGTCTCAAGCTGGGTATCCTGTAATTCAGTTCAATTCTGTCACCATCTACTTGGTGATAGCGTCAGATCCCACAGGTTGAGGGCTCAGTCCCAAAGATCACCCCCACTTCCAAACTTCTGATGACCACAACAAGCCCCAGGTTGTTCTACCTACATTTCTAACCAATCAGCTAAACTCATGGTTCCCAGATACCACTCTGGCTTCAATTAATTTGTTAGAGCAGCTCCCAGGACTCAGGGAAACACTTACTTTCATGTACTAGTTTATTATAAAGGATATTACAAAGGATACAGATGGAGAGGTGCACACAGAAGGGAGAGCTACGGAGGGAGGAACGTCACCCTTCAGGAACCTCCACATGTTCAGCAATCCAGAAGCTCTCCAACTCCATGCCCCTTGGGTTTTTATGGAAGCTTCATTACATAGGCAAGATTGACTAAACCATTGGCCCTTGGTGATCAACTTAACCGTCAACCCCTCTACCTTCCCCAGAGGTTGGGTGACCTAACATTAAAAGTTCCAACCCTCTGAGAAAATGGCTGCTTTTTCTGACAAGTAGCCCCCACCCCCATCTTGTAGTATCTAAGGGTTTTCCAAAAATCACCTCATTAATACAGGCTCAGGTGTGCTTGAAAAAGCTTGTTATAAATAACAGACGCTGTCTATCACTTTTATTGCTTAGGAGCTACTTCAGGAACCAAGGACAAAAGACCAGATACTTTAGCCAAAGATATTCTCTAATCACTTAGAGGAGCTGAGAGCCAGGAATCACAGATGAAAACCAAAATATGTACATTATAATATCACAGCTTGAAAAAAATTAATTAGATGATTTTACAATGTAATACCATCTAATTCACGTAATCTGTTGAAGAGCGTGAATGTCATTAGCCTTAGAGAAAGTTGGCTTTTAAAATATTAGAGAAAATATTTACTGTATTTTACTATTTGTCAGATTTACTAGAATATTTTCAAATATGAGCATTTGAGAATTGAAAACATAAAATCCATAAATGCATTATTAAGCCTCCTTGAGACTTCTCTTCCTGGTTTCCAAGCTTTTAAGTATTAAGGATAAGTTTTTAAAATTATATATATCTCCATGTTCTAATTAGGCTGGACCTCAGCTAATAAGGATCAACTGACTCTCAAATTTGATAGCTAGCCCTAATGTTAGCTTCAGAATCAATCACAAGTCTACTATGCCTTAATTTGGTAGGTAACACATGATTTGATCTTATAAATCCTAGAAAATAAGTTAGCCACTGAGTAAGTATCAGACATGACTTTTAAAGTTGCTTATGGATTTTCCCACTGAAATCAGATCAGTCTAATCTTTTTGTGATAAACAGCATAATGTTTCTAGAGTCTGTAATAGACTCATGTAATTGCCTTTTAAAACTTTTATCAAAAAACAATTGAAAAGAGATGGTGTTGTTTAATTTAATGAAAATTATTATTTCTACCTGATAATTATATCATCTAGGTGTGTTTCAACTGAATGACAAAACTATTAGTAGTGGTAGTAGCAGCAGTGTTACTGGGAAGGGATTCTGATCCAGACTCCAAGAGAGGGTTCTTAGATCTTGCACAAGAATTTGGATCCAGTCCATAAAGTGAAAGCAATTAAGAAAGTAAAAGAGTAAAAGAGGCTGAGCACGGTGGCTCACGCCTGTAATCCCAGCACTTTGGGAGGCCGAGGCAGGTGGATCACGAGATCAAGAGATCGAGACCATCCTGGTCAACATGGTGAAACCACGTCTCTACTAAAAATACAAAAAATTAGCTGGGCATGGTGGCGCGTGCCTGTAATCCCAGCTACTCAGGAGGCTGAGGCAGGAGAATTGCCTGAACCCAGGAGGCGGAAGTTGCGGTGAGCCGAGATCGTGCCATTGTACTCCAGCCTGGGTAACAAGAGTGAAACTCCATCTCAAAAAAAAAAAAAAAAAGAAAGAAAGAGTAAAAGAATGGCTACTCCATAGGCAGATCAGCAACATGGGCTGCTTGACTGAATATACTTACAGTTTTTTCTTGGTTATATGCTAAACAAGGAGTGGATTATTTGTGAGTTTTCTGAGAAAGGAGTGGAGATCCCTGGAACTGAGGGTTCTTCCCCTTTTTAGATCATATAGGGTAACTTCCTGATGTTGCCATGGCATTTGTAAACTGTCCTGTTGCTGGTGGGAGCGTCTTTTAGCATACTAATACATTATAATTAGCGTATAATGAGCAGTGAGGAGGACCAGAGGTCAGTTTCATCGCCATCTTGGTTTTGGTGGGTTTTACCCAGCTTCTTCACTGTATCTTGTTTTATCAACCAACTCTTTGTGACCTGTATCTTGTGCCAACCTCCTATCTTATCCTGTGACTAAGAATGCCTAACCTCCTGGGAATGCAGCCCAGAAGGTCTCAGCCCCTATCCAAGATGAGTCATTCTGATTCAAACACCTCAGACAGTAGTGATTTATATGGCTTCTAGAGGAGTGTGAAAATTTTTTTGTACAGTCAAGATACATTATTATGTTGTTTCCTTAAGCATAGTGAGAACTGTTTTCTTATTTAATAAATGAGAAGTTATTCATTGAGTATAAAAATCAATATATATTTATGTTGCTCTGAGTACATGCAAAACACTGTGAATGCTACAAAATAAATCAGACATAAATCTTTTACTGAGGAAGCTTACATTTTAATAGAGGATAGGGAAGAAAATACATATGTAATTATTAATAAATACTGTGAAGCCCCATATACAGATATAATTCTGAACATAATTCTGTGTAATTCATTTTGCATTCTGAAAAACATTTGAAGTTATTTCTCACTGAAAAAGTCAAAATATTATTTCAGGAAGAGGTGATATTTGATCTGGGCCTCGAAAGATACTTAGGGGCCATTGAAGCTATGTGGACAATGGAAGGGGATGACATGACTGTCCTTGCTCTAGACGTGCTTCCCAGGATGACTCTGGAAGCAAGTCATGACGGCCACTCTTTCCTCCCACCAGCCTTCCTGGGAGGAAGCAAATCAAAGAGTGCAGCAGAAGCCCAGGTAACAGGAGCTAATGAAAACTCATGATGTATTCTTCAGAGGAATCTGAAAAGGCCACTAGGTTGTTTTTATTTGTTTTACAAATTACATTTCAGAAGTAACTTTTGTGGCCATGTCATTAACAGATGTATTAGGGTAAAGGTTCAGTTAAATGATAATGAAAACCCCAAATGTGGTATGTCAAATATAGAACGTATTCCTCTGTCACGTGACAGAGCAGCTGGTCTAGGCTGGCAGGGTGCCTCATCTCCACTGGGTTATTCAGGGAACCAAGTGCCTTGGTCTTGTTGCTAGGCCACGGGCCTTGAGAGCGTTATTGTCATTCACTTTGTCAGAGCAAGCTGTTACATACATTTTCCAGCCAATGGCGACAGAAGAAATGCTCAAATCAAGGACAGATGACGGCTCACATTCCATTAGATTGAATAATACCTTGCCATTCGATGTCTGAGAGAAGCTGAAGAATTAGTTTCTAGCTACACATGTTGTTGAGAAGACCACCAGGATGGCTACATAGTAGAAAGGAGAGCTTTATTGGGAATATCAGTTTGCAAGCCAGGAAGAGACCGTCTCTCCTGTGGACCAAAGGTGCTCTCTCTTCAAAGTGGGGCGGGAGAGGTTGGGTTTTATGCCTCACGCGCCCTGTGTCACACAATACTCATACACATTCAGCAGATTTGGGGGAAAAGCTACACATGTATTTGAGGGGAGTTGAGTATGTGTAATGGGTAAACATAAATGTAACATATAGCCCACGTGCACTTTGCAGCAGGGTTTTAGCATTAACATGAGATGGCATTTAGCTCTTTTCAGCAAAAGGTGAACTGTAAGACACAAAGCCCATTGGTGCATAGTCTCTAGAAGGTGGCCGAAAGAATCATCAAGAAGGAATGCTTGCAAGGTGGGTCCTCGCCCATATTAGGGTTGCAGGGGTCTGGGCTGTACATCCAAGATGATGGCTCCTATTGTTATGGAGTTTAGCCATAGGAGTTCAGAAGTTTACCCTACCAGCTGGCTTCCAAACTGTAGGTAACTTTGTTTCCATAACTTTGGGGTCGAACTTCGTGGATAAAGGGGTGTCTGTTTCAGTCTCTCAGATCACAGCAGCCATGTTTCCCAGGGAGAAGGGGAGAAGAGATGTAGAGGAAGTGGGGAAAAACGCTCAGTGCAATGCGACCAGATAGTCTTTTGTTCTGTTTCGTTTTTATAATTTCTCAGGATTGATAGGAAATTCACTACTTGGAGGGTTTTCATGCCTTTATAATTTAATACGATCTAAATCTTATAAGCAACACAGAAGACCACGTACCACATTTTTAACAGGTTTCTAGTATGACTTCTTCATGTGGCTAATGGAACTCCCAAAATGAAGTTGTAAAATTGAAGCTAAGCAGGCATCAAAGTGAAAATGTGACTCATGCTGTTTATATGTTTCACAAGATAAGATCGATGATTCTCGTACATATTTGACTGTTCCTTAACAGTCTATATGGAAAACAAGCATTTCTGAAGATAATATAAAGATTATAAGAATCTTGTTCCACATTATGAATTGTAGACCACCCAGATAAAAGCATGAATTTGATATCCATTATGATTATTTAAACCATGTCTGTGCAAGAGACGTATGTCAGAACCACAACTTCTGGTTTATTGATTCTTCACTCAGATTATATTCACTTTGTAAGCAGGGAACAAAGACTATCATATTTTTTAAAAAGAGGACAAGTAATACTTTTAAAGGTCTGTATAACTTTATTAAATAGGTAAATGTGCTATTTTTAGGAATTCCTGCTAAATTTTAATATTAATAAAGATTCATTTTAAGGTATGAGTAAAATTTTTAATATATGAGTATATTTTATAAACTTCAGCTAAATTCAACAAGCTTTTCTTTTGTTTTTCTGGGACAGGGTCTCACTTTGTCACACAGGTGGAATGCAGTGGTGATTTCAGTTCACTGAAGCCTAGACCTCTCAGGTTCAAGCAATCCTCCTACCTCAGCATCCTGAGTAGCTGGGATTATAGGCATGTGCCACCATGCTCAGCTGGTTTTTTATATATTTTTTTTTATAGATGCAGGGTTTCACCATGTTGCCCAGGCTGGTTTCAAACTTCTGAGCTAAAGTGATCAACCTGCCTCAGCCTCCCAATCATCAAGTATTTATTAAATGTCAACTCTGTTCAAGACAGTGCATCTTTTTTTTAAATTAAATGTGTGAATTAGTATGGCTTTTGTCACATGGACTTTTTGTCCCCCAAAGGTGACTGATTAAAAGGAACAACTGTCCTCTTTGCTGGGTGTACACATAGAAAGGAAAATAAAGCCAGCGTAGTCCTCTGTACTATGTATTAACAAAGTAGTTAAGAGACAAACGAACATGTTTACGAATAAATTTTACATGGAAAATGATTGTTCTAAAAGTCCTACCTCTCTGGGCACCACGGCGAGTTCTATAACTTAAGGGAGCATAGGATGAATAGGATATGGCCAGGCTGCATTTTATTTATGTATCAATCTCAAACTTACCTTAAATTCTCAAATGCAGAAGATATCTAAAACTAAATGGGAATGGAAACAGAATATGAGTCCAAGAAAAAAATTATCTTGTATATAATTTGCATATCAGGTGGTTTTCCTCAATTCAATGTTCCAATTTGCTTTCATTGCAATCTGAAGGAAGCCTGACAGCAGTGGCATGATCTCAGCTCACTGCAACCTCTGCCTCCCGGCTTCAAACAATTCTCCTGCCTCAGCCTCCCAAATAGCTGGGATTACAGACATGCGCCACCATGTCTGCGCAATTTTTGTATTTTTTAGTAGAGACGAGGTTTCTCCATGTTGGTCAGGCTGGTCTTGAACTGCCCACCTCAGATGATCTGCCTGCCTCAGCCTCCCAAAGTGCTGGAATTACGGCCTCCTATGTCAGTTTCTTAATGTACAGGAGTGTGCAATGCCATCATTTTTTAAAGATTCCAAACAAAAAAGGTAGAATAAAAACGTAATGATTCTTAAAGGCCTAAGCAGCCATTATAATAAATAGGATACCTTTTTCATCAATCAGGTAGTGCTGTAGTTAGTACAGTTATTGTATTTATATAGTTATCAATTGTGTTTCCAGTAAAAAGAGCTTTCCATTTCAGATTTGCATAACATTTGCATTTGCTCTCTTAATATGTCAGTTAGTTCCAATTAATAGAAAATTGGATAGCAAACCAAGAAAAGAAGGGCAAAAATAATTGAAGGACTCTCTCTTCGATTATTTTTCAGTGTGACAGAGCTTGCGTTTTGAGGTGGGATAAGTGGGGAGAGGTGGGGAGATGAGTGGAGTGATTAATTGGCTCAAATATAAAATAGAACACATGGAGCATTTTAAGAACCACCAAATTACTTTCAAACCATTTGCAGACGATTGTATAGACGTTAATTTATTTCCAGGAGATAATTTTTGTATATTAGAAGAATTAAAAAGTCAGCAAAGACCCGTTGTTGCTTTATCCATTATTTATTGAGAAGGAAATGAAGGAGGAGAATGGACACAAATTACAATTGCCTAGCTGTACTGAGAGTACTCTAAAGTGTTGTGATTTTATATGGCCTGAAAATGCAGATGAAGGTTGGGAGTTGCGTTTTTGTCTTTGGACCTCTGGAATTAAAATCATTATATAAGCAGTTTCTTCAAGTTACTATCCTGGGGTGAAAGTAGAACCTTCTTTTTCCTTGACTTCTGAAGATAGATAAATGAAGAAAGGTAGATAGATATAAATGGATATAAACCTATATTAAGTCCAATCTTCTGAGATCTATTTATGTTCAAATGTGTTCCTAAAATGTAGTTATTTTCCAAAACCTCTTATTGATTTAGGCTGTATATCTTTGTATATCTTTACAGTCTCAGCTCTTGCTTATCCTTAGAGACTAATGTCATTTTTCTGTGATCAGTTTTATAAGAAAGGAGTGACTGAATTCACCAGACTCTCAAGAGAAGTGTTCATGTATACTCTTATACTCTCCTCGTTTCTGCCTTAGATAACACTTGACCATACTGAGATCCGTGAGTCATATCAATACTGTCTCTAGATGTCCATTTCCTCTTGTGAGCATCACTTATTCAGATGACGCTACCAGCTTTGGACTAGTCTGTAAAAGACAGAAAAAGACTAAGTATCCAAGTATCTCATGGGACATATGGTTGGGGAAAGGAGAGGCTCCAGATCTGAATCAAGAAAGTTGTATCTTCCTGTTTCAGGCACTTAGAGTCCCTGGAAGAGAGACACAGTTGAGTACCTTCTTCCCATTCTTTGTTTTCAGAACTGTTTGGATTGTACTTGAATAATTGTTAAAACTTCTTCCCAAGGAATTCTCACATTATGCATTTAAAAATGCAAAATCCATTAAATACTAATATGCTGCCACTCAAATCTTTAAAAGAAAAAGTTCTTTCTTTGTGGTTTGGAACCTGCCATTCTGTTTTATTATTGCAGAAGTTCCCAGCAGGCATATTCATCTAGATTTAATTATTAAGCCATAAACATATCTTTGAACATTTCCCTTTATGCTGAATGCCTAGAAGTGATTTAGAATTGCTTTTTCAGTCATCTTAGGGGGCAAATCAGACTTCAATACAAAGTATGTTTTCTAATTTTTTGGAAAGTCAACATTACTGAATTGAAAATATTTCAGGATGCCATGACAAATAAAAGAGGTAAATGTAAAGACTGGGTAAAATGCTTTGAGGTCTTAGGTAACACCTCTATCTATATATCTACTAAAATAGAAGCTTAATGAGGGCAGGGTCCTCATCTGCTTGGCTCATTTTTTTATCACCAGAACACAGCATAGTGCTTGCTACTTGTTTTGGAGTTGAATGAAAATTAATTGAATAAATACATGTGTGAATGAATAAATCAAGTCTTGTTTTCACTCCCTACATCACCACCATATACATACATTCCTTAGTACTAACAATGGAAGAAGTGAAGATTTTAGGGTTTTGTATTAAACATATATATGCATATATACACACACATATATGTATATATAACCAAATTTGTTGGTTAGGTGATGCTGGCTGCAGAAAACCAATTTTCAAAGATTCATACTTTACATGTAAGTATAACTGACTAAATATGATTAAGATTTTCCAAAGCACAGGAAAAAAAGGATCAAGAGTTTCCAAAGCACAGAAAAATAATTATCTGCTATTATTTTCCTTGCTTACAGTTGTTGAGAATGTGAGAATAAGAGAGACAAGCCTTAAGGGTATCTTAACTATTGGTATGGAGCAGGCATCCCCAAACTACTGCCCACGGGCCACATGCGGCCCCCTGAGGCCATTTATCTGGCCCCCGCCACACTTCAGGAAGGGGCATCTCTTTCATTGGTGGTCAGTGAGAGGAGCACAGTATGTTGCGGCCCTCCAACGGTCTGAGGGACAGTGAACTGGCCCCCTGTGTAAAAAGTTTGGGGACGCCTGGTATGGAGTGAAAGTGGACATAGAATAACCAAAACCTTTCTTTAAAATCTTCTTTGCACAGGTTCTAAGGGAACATCAAAGAAACAGCTTGATAGAAGCAAAGCTTTTCAAATGTCATGACATAACAAGATTATTTAAAAATATAGAATACTTGTTGAATATTAAAAAGTTATCCCCCTCAATGTTCTTTAAAAGAAAATCATTTAAACTTAATAAAGATGCAATTAACAAGCATGACTAAGGTGTGCTAGTATGTCCACATATAGAATTACAAGGACATGCAAAGAACTGGGTATGTAAAAATTAGATCTTATTTTTAAAATAAATAAATATAGATTTACTCTACTGTTTGTCATCACTGTGGCTTTACCTCTAAAGTTACACTAACAGCCAGTATTTTTATTATAAGCAGTTATTTTTGTTCAAAAATTACACTAGAACATGTCCTTAATTGAGTACTTTATGTTTCCCCATGGTTATTAAACTTATGAAAGAGTAACAAGAAAATAATGTGGTACTTGTAGAATCTCATATAAACAGATATTAGTTGACATCACCTACATAACCTAATGCCCATAAAACTTGATGCTTGTTTTCCTTCCAATTATTATTATTATTTTTTATTTATTTATTTATTTATTTTGAGATGGAGTCTCACTGTGTCATCCAGGCTGGAGTGCAGTGCTGCAATCTTGGCTCACTGCAACCTTTGCCTCCCAGGTTCAAGTGATTCTCCTGCCTCTGCCTCCTGAGTAGCTGGGACTATAGGCAGGTGCCACCATGCCCAGCTTTGTATTTTCAATAAAGATGGAGTTTTACCATGTTGGCCAGGATGATCTTTATTTCTTGACCTTGTGATCCGCCCACCTCAGCCTCCCAAAGTATTGAGATTACAGGCATGAGCCACTGCACCTGGCCCCTCCAGTAATTTAGATGTCAAGGAAGTCAATACAAATTAATCATTTTTCCTCAGTCAGAATTGGGAAAATTTTAAAATATATAAACTTACTGCAATGCTGCATCAATACTGGACTAAATCATCATTTATTTAATATTCTGTCTTATAAACATATCAAAGCAGAAAACCTTTAGGCTCGTACACAATAAAATATCTCAGCATGAAAACTAAATAATAAAATGTCAAAGATGAAAGACTGATAACCCACCCACACATCTCTCTTATATGGCCTGGGACAAAATCTATCTAAATAAATAGATTTTATAGAGCACTAACCGATTCCTGTTCTGCAAGCCCACACTTTCTAGTAAACACTAGAGCAAGACTTGACTTGTCTTTCCTTGGTGCTACTAGATTGAATTTGTATCTGTACAGTTTGTTGTATGGGTTCTCATTAACAGAAATAAAAAAGTCTCCAATAACAAATTTCACAATTGCCAACTGAATTATAAAAACTCAAAGTCAGTATTTTTGTCATTTAAAGACTTCTAGGAGTCCCAGTTTCTGCTATAAATGCCATGTGTGATTTTGAACCCAAAGTTCTAATTTAATGTCTATTTTGTTCTTAGAATATATTCTAATGAGAAATTTTGGCTGGCCATTGTGGCTCACGCTTGTAATCTCAGCACTTTGGGAGGCCAAAGCAGGCGGATGACCTGAGGTCAGGAGTTCAAGACCAGGCTGGCCAACATGATGAAATCTTGTTTCTATTAAAAATAAAAAAAAAATTAGCCAGATGTGGTGGCATGTGCCTGTAGTCCCAGCTACTTGGGAGGCTCAGACAGGAGAACTGCTTGAACCCGGAAGGCAGAGATTGCAATAAGCCAAGGCTACACCATTGCACTCCAGCTTGAGTGACAACAGCAAAACTCTATTAAAAAAAAAGAAAAGAAAAAATAAATTTCTATTTCTTCTGATACGATTACACAAAAAGAGTAGCGGTCATCCAACAATAATAAACCTGTTCTTTCTCATGTAATTGCCAATGATAAGACAACAGAACTAGTCCATTTTATCGACAGCTTCCCTTTGGATATAAGTCTCATGAGTATAGAAAATGTGGGACATTAATATATACTATTATGACTGGTTTCTCTGAATGAGGTAGCTAAATGTTCAAAAATTTTACTGGTTTACCTAGAAAAAAATGATTCTTTGAGTATATACAATATGTTCGTTTTTCCAGGGCCACATAGCTTTATGTGAGTGTATAGACCAAAATATTATTAAAAACCAATAATCCTGGCTGGGCACGGTGGCTTATGCTTGTAATCCCAGCACTTTGGGAGGCTGAGGCAGACGGATCATCTGAGGGCAGGAGTTCCAGACCAACCTGAAAATATGGTGAAACTCCATCTCTACTAAAAATACAAGAATTAGCTGGGCATGGTGGCAGGTGCCTGTGATCCCAGCTACTTGGGAGGCCGAGGTGGGAGAATCATTTGAACCTGTGAGGCAGAGGTTGTACTGAGCCGAGAGCACACCACTGCACTCCATCCAGCCTGGGCAACAGAGCGAGACTTCATCTAAAAAAAAAAAAAAAAAAAAAAAAAAAATCAATAATCCTGACCTCACCTCAACTAGGTTATTTGTAAATCATGAACAAATTAAAATTTGAATTGGAGCACACTGAGCCTTCATGATTCCCTCTGGGGACTCACTATTTTATAAACCTCCAGTTCACCAAATGGATACATAAAACAGCCCGTCCCATGTTGACAGGAACTAGGGAGGCTCATTGAACTCTGAGGGGAAGATGCGGTGAGTGTGCTTTCTTGTCCTGAAGCCACCATCTGGGCTGCTAAGAGGGGAAACCAGGAGAAGCACACGGCCCCCAACACACAATCACTTCCTGGGGAGGTGAGAGTCTTGGACAAAGTCAACAATCTAGTAAACCACAAGAATCTTTGAAAAATGACGTGAATTTCTAAAACAAGGGTTGGGGAGATGAACTCAAGTCTTCCATCGGCTGCCATTCTATAAACACAGACCAAGTTCTCTTCCTTGGAACACCGTGGCACCATGCCACCAGTTTCAGGGCAAATCCCAGAGTCCACTACAGATACATTGCTCCACTTAGACAGTTTAACCCGAACCTCCACTTATAGCGAACTTTGAAGGTCCCATTCCATTGAGAAGATTTCATGTAGAAAAAAAAGTTCTCATTCAGGGAAAGCCTTACTTTTACCCTAAATCCTAACAATGAGTTCGTATGAAGCTACACATTTAAGCAATAAAGAAATTCATATTTTTGGCTAAAAGCACAAATATGCACTGGCTGTTCTGAAGCCTTTTCCTACTGGCATGGGCTCTTAATCAAAATACATGGCCCATAGGAAATAACAAACAACAGAGGGGCCCTGGTCAACCTCGCTGGAAGGTGTCTTCAGATCACAAGACCTAGTGTAACTTCTGGGGGAGAAACGCTGAAAACACGTAAAGAGGCACATCATGAGGTTTTTCTCTTTTAAAAATAACTGCATTCAGTGTCTGTTGATTTTAACATGTTCTGTCTTAGTCTGTCATAAAGATAATTTCAGCATTGCTTAGAAAACAGAGACTCCTGCGGTAAATAAATTGCACATAACCACAAGGTGTGACACTGTATATGTTAATATTAGCATTTAGACATCCTTGAGTAGATCATGTACCCAGGTGGTCATCTGACTTTGGGATATACCCTAGCTGAAATGCAAATTTTAAAAATTGCACTGAAGGACTCAGTCATGGTACTCAAATGCAGGGTGTTGCATTACATAAATTTATAAGGTATATGAGATTGGTGTAACCAACACAATTGCCAACTCGTATCTGGGGAGTACTACTCTATGTATTGTGCAATAAACATTATACAGCACAATAAATGAGAAAAAATAGCTGGAAAAATATGTGAAGGGAAAGAGCTGAGAAAGGATTATAAAATACCTTTACGAACATTAACATAAATGATGGGTTACAATTTTCCAGCTTTATTCTTCTGACAAATTGTCCATACAGTAATGTTTTCATCACACACTATCATTTAGAAACGTACTGCATGAGCCATATACCTGTAAAATCTATAGTTTCTTTTGTCAGGTTTGTTGCTGTTATTCAGTACATGTCAAGTATGCTAGTTAGGTGGTAAATTTATAGTGTGTACAGTAACTGGATTTCCTACACACCCTCCCTTAGAAAAAATGAAATGAAATATAACACCAATGAGGAACGCTGGAACACATGCTCTGTTATTTTGAGCCACGGCTTTCCTTGCTTTCTGAAACATCTGCCCATCGTACTGGTCCTGTTGGTTAGAAACACCCCTACTGTTATGACATCATTTATTTTGTGCTCATGATTCTTGGGTTTGTATGTCCCCATTGTCTATAACTTTTCTGAAAGCAGAAATTTTGTACCTCTGCTTTTTCCAATGCTGATGTTTTTAGAATATTTTGGTTTGGTAATTTATTCAATATTTCTGTGACGTACTGTTTCGACTGTTCGGTAGTTTTTCCTTTTGTGTTCACTATTTGCTTTTTTCTTGATATCGGCAAACATTCGTTTTTGTTCTCCCAAGCATGCTTTCCGAACCCTGCTCCTTAATTATGGAGGGGGAGGGGTTAATAGCTATTAGTAGATGTATTTCCCTCGTAGAATCTGAACTAGCTTTTAAATTTTGTTTTCCCTCCCCTAATTTATAAATATTTTAATCAATAATGTATCTATTATTTCCCAAGTGAGCCCTAAGGAGTATGTTTGATGGCCTCACACAAGCCATTCCAGGAGAACAGCCTCTCTCAAGCAGCTGACACCAGTGAGCCTGGCTAGTTTTTATCTCTCCCGAGTCCCTGTATTTTTAGGATGGCCGGCAAGAGCACACTCACTCCATCACTGAACCCATGAAATTGATGTGTTGTGCAAGTTCCCTCACGCCCTTTTGCTGAACTTGCATTGCATTGCCCATTGCATATTCAGTCAGAAGCCAGCCTGGAACAAAAAGCCAACCATCAGAGAAAACTACCACTGCCTGTCCTCAACGCTGTATCGCACTCAATCAGCATCAGCTCTGCATCTATAATTAGACAGGGGTCCAATAATTACGTTGGCAATGAAACAACATAGTCAAAATTTCAGTGATTTCATGAAGTGATCGTCCAAAGGTCGAGCCCGATGTTTAAGACTGAGGCTTCCCAGCTTACTCATAATGTCACAGATGACTGGGAACTGATGTCCTCTGTATTGTCTAGAAGAGCACCTTTGAATTGTTGCCTCTCATACCAACTAAAGAACTATACTTGCTTTCATATATGACATACTTGCTTTTAAAAATCTAATTAAAACTTTCTTTTTGGTCCTTAGGTAGAAAGATGGCTCTGCTGAGATGAGCTCTTAATTAATGCACTGAGAGCCTACGAGTCCCACCTCTCAACAGGAATGATTGACGTCCAAGGATACATAAATTACACTAATTGAGCTCTGCCTTTATATAGGCTTTCCACAGCCAACTCATCAGAGAAGCTAGGTGAGTAGACCAGCATCAAAAGTTACCTCAATATGGTCTGTGCTTTCCCAAGGGGTGGAAGAAGAACTTTCCAGACTGTTGTACATTTATTATCACAGAAGACAGTTCTTTTCTTCAGTTTTAAGGTGTACACTTTTTGTTGTAGGTTTTTTTTAATTATAAAAATTAGCATTTTTAACAGCCATTGAAATTTAAATAACCACATTCTCTTCACAATTTTCAAGCAGCAAAACTTGCAAGCCAATTACAGTATGCAAAAATCACTTGGCATCATTTGTTGATATTAAATTGTGTTGCGTAGCAACCAATGCATATGCTATGGAAGGATTGTTTGAAATCAAATCCAATTTTACTCCCTGAATTTAGTTTTCAGAAATTTACCTAACTGTAAACACACCTAATCCCCAGACTCAGCCAAAGCACATACTGAAATGTATCTTTTCTGTTTATTTCATTCTGAATGAAATCTATAGGTATACTAAAGCTCTTACTTCCATGAAATTTAATAAACCACTTGGCATGATCTAGGTGGTTTAGTAGTCTAAAATAAAATTTATGGACAGGACCATTTGCTAAAAATGAACACAATTATGCTATATTAGATTTCCCCATTTATATCTTGAAGTTTTTAATGACAGATATTTTTAATACCTTAACAATTATTATATAAGGTATTATATTTTTAATACCTTAACAAAAATAATCGAAAAATTCAGTTTCGATTATTTTTGAGAAAAATATGAATGATAGGAGAATTTCAGAATATTTATTTAACACGTTACACTATATATATAATACATATATATATATATGTATTATTCAGACAAAATATAAGTGGTACTTGAGTCTTACTATATACATTTTTTAAGGAGAATGAGGGAATGAAGACCAGAAAGAACTCTAGCTTAAGAAATTATTAAGCATAAGTGATACAATAAAATGAATGGAAGTAGAAAAAGCAAATGATGAAAACCAAAGGAAAAAATACCAAACAATAGAGAAAACTACAGTTAGTCTTGAAAATAATAAATAAATTCTCAAACCTACACATTACAAAAAATCAGCTCTGGAAAAAAAAAGTCAAGAAAAAGGTGGTGGAAGCAAACAAGTTTAGTTTCAGAAAATATGTAGGAGGGACCACCATGAACTAGTAACAAAAATGAAAAAGAATTCAGACTTTGGATTCCTGAAGCATTCGGGAGAACATGTTGCTTCCACACTTGCTCACTTTCCACTTGGCTGTACTTTACTCTACCTACTGTTTAAAATTGGGAAAAATACAAAGTCCCACCTAAAAAGAAAACCATAAGATGGCTACATTTCTATCAAAATAGCTTTATTACTACCTGAGAGAAAAGCTGAATTGGAGAAAAATTGAGAGATACCAGAAAATCCTGAGCTGATGATCTCCTAAACAAATATAAAATGCTTTTAGCATCAAGGCTGTCTTTCTATGACTGAAATGGAATAAAAATGGAAGAGCTTCTTGACTTAAGATCTTTTTGTTATTTGGTGAAGCTCAGCATCCAATACAATGTAACAAGGACACTGAAATATAATAATATGACATTTCTGTTTTTAAAAATTACTTAGGTATAATGAGCATGAAATATATACCTCAAAAAGCCAAGGTGTTTATTTTTATTTTCTGTAATTGTGTGTTCATACCACATTCATTCATCATAGATTATATGCTAAGCAAGGCATGGTACTTGAAGTGGTTTTCTATGAAATTATGCTTGAGATGACCTAAATCTATTAATATCTCTTGAGAATTTGTGTATTTAATAATCATGAAAAGACAGTATCACTGTGTGCTTCATTAGTCTCATATCTGTAGAAATATTTATTAGTTAAAAAAAGGAGCCTTATGTTCATAGTATTGGCAGATAATTCTACTTGAGTTCAAGTATTTTTAATGCATTTAACCGAAAACTCAGCATGCTTTAACAATACTGCGTTGTCAATGTCTTTGGATATAAGTTGGTAAAATGTGCCTGAATTATTAGCAACTTCTTTTTCTGTACGTGTTGGAAGATCAGAGTGCTGGTGCCTGACAGAGGCCATCATTCATTACGAAATGGGGCCTAGTCAGCACTAGGACGAGCGAGGGCCACCCTGCCTAGGGTGGAACCATTAATATAATAGCCTATCACTCAAACTAATAAAACTAGCTCAGTCTATTCTGTTTCTGAGCATGGACTACCAGATCCGTGTTTTCCATTGCTACATTACCACACAACCATATTATTATTAGTTGATACAGGAATGAACATAGCAGGAGAAATAGGGTTCATCCTCTTGCTACACATAATATAATCAAACCTCAGTAAATTCTTCTCTGTACTTCAAATCAGAAAACTTATCACTTTGCTTGTGTCATTTGTTAGGCATCTTATACTATTCATTTAAAATTCATATAGTTCTTCAGATGAGGGGCTATTCACTAAACTGGGCAATTCCTTATTCCACTGCTGTTTGTCCTTGCTTTACCAGCAATTTTTTAAAATGTGTAGATTCATTTAAAACATTTGTTAGCTTAAAAAAAAAAAAAAAAGGAAGTATATAGAAAAAAAGTAACAACTATCTTATCATTTTGCTGCCAATTTGTGTTGTTATAATTCTGACTTCTGAAAAGTAGCAATATACATCATTAGAAAAAAGATACAGAAATTTATAAAATTCTTTCTCCTCTAAAATAATTACTAGTTATACTTTCTCATAATTTCTTTCATAGAAGTGCATATTTTTAAAAATATCTGTATATCATTTATGCATTAACTCAACAATTTTTTAGGACTTTTTATGTACCAGAAACTATTTCTGGTGCTAGGACTGTAATATTTAGCAAAACAGATATGTGTGTGTGTGTGTGTGTGTATATATATATGTATATATATATATATATATATATATATATATATATATATATATGATAGAATCTGGCTCTGTGGCCTAGGCTGGAGTGCTGGAGTACAGTGGCAGGATCTCAGCTCACTGCAACCTCTACCTCTCAGGTTGTGGTTCAAACAATTCTCCTGCCTCAGTCTCCAGAGTGGCTGGGATTACAGGCATGCACCACCAGGCCCAGCTAATTTTTGTATTTTTAGTAGAGACGAAGTTTTACCATGTTGGCCAGGCTGGTCTTGAACTCCTGACCTCATGATCCGCCCACCTCAGCCTCCCAAAGTACTGAGATTAGAGGCGTGAGCCACCGCGCCCAGCCAAAACAGCTATTTTTAAAAAGACTTTCTGGCTCTCATGGAAAAACAGACTATAGACATAATAAATAAGAATAGAGATGTATGTGTGTATGTGTGACATGGTGATAAGTACTGTGGAGGAAAATAAAATAGGGAAGGATGATTGGAAGTGCTTTTGTAAATAAGAAAGGTCTTCCTCAGAAAGTGATATTTGAGCAAAGGCTTGAAGGAGGTGAAGTAAGAAACCCTGCAGATATCTAGGGAAATTGTTCTGGGAAGAAAGCAGCTCATGCAAAGACTCTCAGAAAAGACACTCATGAGGCAACTGCAGCAGAGGGGCTCAGAGAGGTGGAATAGGCAGGGGTGTGGGCACCAGGGCAAAAGTGGTGGGATAGTCACAGACTCAGAAAATCGAAGGCTACTCACAGATTTTAATTTTTCATCTATGTAAGATGGGGAGCTTTTAAAGAACATTCTTCCTGGATGTGGAATTCTGGAGGATTTTAAGGAGAGAGATGCCATAATCTGATGGATTTTTTTTCTTCAGCTTTTCAGTTCAGGAGTACATGTGCAGGATGTACAGGTTTGTTACATAGGTAAACACGTGCCATGGTGGTTTCCTGCACAGACCAACCCATCACCTAGGTATTACACCCAGCATCCATTAGTAATTCTTCTTGATGCTCTCTCTCTCCTCACTCCACTCCCAACAGGCCCCAGTGTGTGTTGTTCCCCACCATGTGTCAATGTGTTCTCATCATTCAGCTCTCACTTACAAGTGAGAACATGCAGTGTTTGATTTTCTGTTCCTGCATTCGTGTGCTGAGGATAATGGCTTCCACATCCATCCACATCCCTGCAAAGGACATGATCTTGTTCCTTTTTATGATTACATAGTATTCCATGGTTTATATGTACCACAATTTTTTTATCCAGTCCATTCTTGATGGGCATTTAGGTTGATTCCATGCCTTTGCTATTGTGAATAGTGCTTCAGTGAACATAGACACATGTATCTTTATAATAGAATGATTTATATTCCTTTGTGCATATACCCAGTAATGGGATAGCTGGGCCAAATTGTATTTCTGCCTCTGGGTCTTTGAGTAATCACTGAAGTGTCTTCTACAATGGTTGAACTAATTGACACTCCCACCAACAGTGTAAATCCTTTTTCTCTGCAAACTCACCAGCATCTGTTTTTTGACTTTGTAATAATTAATAACTATTCTGACTATGGTGAGATAATATCTGATGGATATTTTTAAAAGATACCCCTGGTTGTTAAACTCAAAAACAGACTGAACAAGAGGAAGGACAGAACAGGGATGCTAGCTGAAGACTATTGCAAAAATCCAGGCAAGGGACATGGGCAGCTTGGAACAGAAAAGTAGAGGAAGAAGTGGTTCCAAGCAGTTTTACATTCCAAATATATTTTGAAAGCACAACAGCCGGAAGTTGCCAATAGATTGGGTATGAGATGAGAGATCAGGAAGAGCCAAAGATGACCTCCAAAGTTTTTGGTCTGAGCAACTAGAAGGATGGAGTTGTAATTTACGAAGGTAAGGAAGACTAGAACAAGTGGATTGGGTTGCAGTTTGGATCGGCCCAGTTTTAGATGCCTCTTAGATGTCTAATTGCAAATTTCAAGTGAACAACGTAATCTATCAGTCTACTTTAAATATTGGTTGGAGATAGGGATTCAGGAATTCTCAGTATACAGATGGTATTTAAAGTCATCTGACTGGGTAGAATCATGAAAGGAGTGATTATGAGTAGAGAAGAAAGGAAGATAGAGGGCTAAAACATGGACACCCCAATGTTAAGAAGTCAGGATTCTGCGGAGTAGTCCGTAAAGTAAAAGGAAACCAGAAAAGGGTGATTTATTTCCTGGATGTCAAGTGGAAGCCATTTGTAAAATTCTACCATTACGTCAGGGAATGGAAAGATTGGCTTAAATTAGCAATGTTAGGTCATTGGTGGTGAGAGAGAAAACTGAACTGAAACAGGCCCAAGAGAATAGAGAAGAGAAACGGAAATGGTGAGACTGCTCATTCAAGGAATTTTGTTATGAAATCAGAATATTAAAAATGCAACGGTAGCTGTAAACAGGAGAAGGGAGAAAGCTTTTTTTTTTTTTAAAGAAACGTATTAGTATGTTTTATAGTTGTTACATTTGTTAGGAATGATTCCATTGATAAGGGAAAGTTGATGATGCCAGAAAGAAGGAAGAACTGTTGAGGTCTCTGAGGTCCATGAGAGGGGATCAGGCCTACAGCAAATGTGCAGCCTGAGCCATTGCGAAGAAATTGCTATAAATAAGCACAAATGCAGAAAGGGAGGTAGATAAGAAGAGAGCTTGGGAAGATCTCTTCTAGCTCACTTGTTCGTTTCTTTTTCAATGCTATAAACAAGGTCATTAGCCGAGGGTGAGGATTGTGGAGAAGCTCTGAAGATACAGAAAAATGCATGAAATTGTGATTGAGAAGGGAGAATAAACAGAGTGGGGAAATAATATGAAAACCCAGAAGAACAAAAGGACTGTGGAGGTGAGTGGTCACCAATTTGGTTTGTTTGTTGTGTAGTTTTCTTCAGGACATTCACCTGTGCATGTGCAGATGAGTTGACGGAGAATTGGATTTAACAATGGTTGGGGTTTTACACATGAATATTTAGAAACTCAAGTGGAGGAAGTGAGTTGATAGTAAGGGAGAGGAGGTGACTCTAGTACAGGATTGTGGAATTGAAACTGGATACGTGAATAACAGAGGGGGAGAGGAATAACGTTAGGATCAAAAGAGTGTAAGTGCAGCTGCGGGGTGACTGAGTTCCCTAGCGAAGGAGCTGGAATGGCAGGAGGAAAGAACTTTAACAGCCTGCTGCACACAGAGATAATGGAGAGGTTATTTGTAATGAAAAAACCTAGACTGCAACTGTGTGAGTGAATGGTTAAAGGAGAATGGAGGAGGCCGGAGTCCAAGAACTTTGGTATTCAAATGGGAAAGGCCAGGCTGTTGAAAGGACCCGTGTGGATATTCAAGTCACCCAGGATTTTGGCAGGAGTAATGTTGGAAAGGCTGAGAGTAAACCAGGATAGAAAATCTCCAGGGAATGCAGGTGAATGGCCTGGGGGTGGGGCCGGGGGGTCTGTAGATGATTACAAGGAATACCTATAAAGGGTCATGGAGTCTGATGATTCAAAGATAGGGTATTTAAGGAAGTGGGGACAATAGTCTGTGGATATTAATAAGGCAAAAGTAGGAAAAAAAATTTCTTTGGCTCTGTACTTTCTATTGACAGTCATTTAATTATCTAGCCATCTTATTCTACCTGTATAACTATGACTTTGCTTACTTAGGTAGCACTTTCTTTTTCTCTACACAGAAATATATTTGCCTCTCTTTTTATCAACTATCATACCTATCTATCCCTTGAAGTACTTCTCTACCAATCAGCTATATTTTTTCACTTATACGAAAATGTTTAATTGTTTTACACATTGCTCTCTCCCTGTTTACTTGTGGTGTATATTATTAACTCAGAGATATTCGACACATTCTTTTTAATAGCTGCTTACTTATGGGTGTGCCAAAATATATTTGTCAATATTTTTTCCCGTTGATATACCCTTTGTCGTTTCCAGTTTTTCACTATTACAAACAATGTGGTTGTATATCTTTGCTTATGTGTATATTTGAGAAATTTTGCTTATGTATTCATGAAGTCAATTACCATCAGTGGGTCAAGGACAAGTGCATTCAAAATTTGTTTATGTATATGGCTTAATTGCCTTCTAATAAGATTACAAAAATTTGTATTTCCACCAACAGCAAATGAGAGACTACTTTCCTCTTACCCTTGCCCTTACTTATTTATTGAGCATTTAAAATTTTTACTTTACCAACATTATTTATTAAGCATTTTAAATTTTTGCTAAGTTAATAGAAGGAGAAATTTCTTCCCATCCTTTTTTTATTTGCATGCTGAGTAAAAATAACTATCTTTTCATCTGTTTAGGGCACTAGAATTTTTCTATTTCTATAAATTGTCTTTCTTAAATTTTTTATACTTTTTCAAATGAAATTGAACCTTTTTATTTTGAAATCATTGTAAATTCACACACAATTGTAAGAAATAATACAGAGAGATCCCAAGTACCCTTTGCCCCTTCTCCCCTAGTGGTAACATCTATAAAACTTTAGTACAGTATCATAACGAAGATGACCATATTGATATAGCCAAGAATACAGTTTACCTAATTTTTGCCCACATTTTTATTGTGCTAATTATCTTTTTTATGATTGATTTGGATATTTTATTTGAAAATCAAGAGAATTATTTTATATGTATCAAATATATATTTCTCTCAGATTTTCATTTGCCTTTTGCTTTTATTTGTTACATTCTTCCTTAATTTTGTCAGTCTTCATGACTTGTGAGTTTTACAGATGGCTTGGAAAAGTCTTATCAACTTTATAAATGAATTTATGTCCTAGAATTTTTATGATTCATTTTCGATGTTAAAATATTGATTCATTTGAAATTTATTTTGAGGTAGAGAATCAGGTAAGAATCCAGTTTTCTATTTTCTTCAAATAGCCATTATTTTACATTCCATTTATTCCAAATATTATTGATGTCATAGCCAAATTTCCATTTGCATCTGTGTTTATTTCCACACTCACTTTGATCCCTCTCATTCTCTTGGCATGTCTCTACCAGCATCTAGCCATGCTAATTATTGTAACACTATAATCTATTTTAGTATAGGACAGGGGTCAGTGCTCCTTATTTACTGCTTTCTCCTCTCCTCCCTAAGGATTCTTCTAGTGTTTTTTAAATACTTATCTTTTAATCCCAAACCTTTGATATCACATTATAAAGTTAAAAACATTTCCATTGATTTTTTTAATTCAAATGGAATTATTGTTAAATTCATAGATAAATTTGAGGAAATATGATATCTTTGTGCTACATAATCTTCTTATCCAAATGCTTGGTAGGTTTGATCATGTACTTATTCTCTTTTGCATTCTCCAGTAGAGTTTTCAGGTCTTCTTATACAGACCCTGCACATTTTATTTACATTTATTTCACGAGTATGTGCACCTATACATAGGCCTTAGTGTTAACTTGGTCAATATTAAACACTCAAATGCCATCAAACTTGCATAGTAATTTGTTTTATAGATGGTAGATGACTATTTCTCTATCTAAATTACTAATTCCTAACACGTAGTATTTTGCCCATGTTTTTGCTAGTGACAGTTTACACAGTAGCCAGAAGGCAAGTAGAGAAACAGATTTTTCATGTTTTCAGAGGTAGGTATCTCTGAAATAAGCATCCTGTGTACATAGAAAAAGTAAGTTGTAAAAATAAAATATGTTAGGTTGAATAATCATCTATAATGTTAACAGTCCAATTGCTTGTCATGTAGAGGAAGGCTGTGCTTTAATTAAGCAATAAGACATGACAGGGTGTGAATTATGGAGTAATAATTCTTGTCTAGTATATTGTTAGACAGGAGGCTGAGGGCCAGGTGTCACTGCATACACCACGCATAAATTATTACACTGTAACTTAAATCTAGAATAATATAGAATAATTCTAAACTATTTTTCAAATAATTTTGCTAAATAAGACTTATAAGTCAAATATACTTTTAAAATTCTATGTTAGAGGACATTTATTATAATGATATAAGATCAAGATGCTAAAGTAAAGCATTTACTTTCATGGAAAAATATAGCAAGAAAATATAATAGTAAAGTTGGCTTCATAAGTGGTTATTTTCTAAACAAGATTGCTCTAGAGAAGATTTCTAGGAAGAAGATACATTACTTTGACTTTATCCACTGTGATTAGAAAAAAAAAAAATTGAGAGCTGTTTTGAGAAATTTTAAGAGCGGTCCTTTTTGGCTTTGTTTTCTTCACAAAACAGCACTGACTAACAAATCTAACATAAATCTTCCTGAGGAAAAAGAAAAATGCATCTTGTAGAAAGAACTTGGCAAAGGGTGGGGCAATTTTAGAGATTTTTGTGTCCTTTAAAATCAGTGTGATTTGTAATCCTAACGCTCTCCCCTGTAACATACCATTTTGAAGGTCCTCTTTTGTAAAGACATTAAAACAGATCTCTTATCACAAGAAAACACGTTGTTTGAAATACCGCTTTTTTAAAAAAAGAAAACTCATTTCTGCCCATTCAAAAGAAAAATGTTTGAGGACAAGTATGTGACTGTAATAAAGAGGAAGTCTCTCTCTGCTTTTCATCTGCAGAACACTCTGGCTAGCAGTGTTTCAAAAGACGATTTCTTTTTAAAGTTATTATATTTTTGTGCTTTTTATTGCCAATACTGTATACTTTAAGGATGGTTGGTGTGTTAACAAGCTCAGCTTCTTTTGTGAATATTGCAAGATGAAAGTTATATTGCAACTTCAGACCATTAATTTTGTCTCAAATTCTTCTTTAAATTAATGCCTGTTATTATCAAATTTGACCTCTTTCTGTAAGTGGGAAAACTAGAGTTAGCGTAATGTATGGATCAAATAATCCTTGACAAGGTGCTTTTCAAGGGGCTCCAGAACCACCCACTTGCCCGAAATATATCTCTTACTGTCTTATCACGGTACCATTAATTATTTATTTCTCTGAATTAATCTCTGAGTCTTCAGTAATCCCCTATTAAAATGAATTCCCTCCCAAGTCAATGAGATAGAACCCACTGATCAGTTATCAGCCTCCTAACAGAGATGAGTTTGTCCACCTGCTTTGCTCCAAGAGGAAAGCAGAGAAGAAAGGACATGGGAAAGGCATGCTTTATTGGACGTGAAAAGGAAAGGTTTCCAGCCACGAAACTTGGGTGAGGGATTACTGTGATCCTGAGCTACTGGAAGGTGGCATGAAAGCTCACTTTGTTCATGGTTGGGGGGTAGCAGAACCTCAAGAGAGGAGAGCAGAATTGTGAGTTCTTCAGGCAAGGATGGACCATGTCTTATTTGGTGCCTAGTATGTGTCCTAAATGATGAAAAAGTTAGGGAAAGCCAAAGAAAATTTCATCTTCTGTGCTTAACAGTTTTACCAACTTTATCACTTATAATAGGTCCATAGGTCTATCACAACAATCAAATAAAACCCTTTTTAGCACTTTCTTCTTGTGTCTGTTTAGCTGAACGAGGCAGGGTTAACTTTTCTACTCAGTGGATCCAATTACTCCTTTTCTAGAAATACATCTCCACAGGGTTTTATTCCAAACTTTTTGTTGTGTCAGGTCAGCCTTAGGAAAGCAGTCATCCTAGTTCATTCCAGGACATTAATTAGCCCAAAATGTTTACTTTTATGACACCCCACAGATTTCCGGGTCAAGGTTCCCCACCAAATATCACATATTGGCTAGATATCAAATAAACCAAAGAGGCTGCAACTTTCTCTTATGCTTCTCTGAGATTTGTTGGGTCAGTTTTGGGCCACCACATCATGTTGGGTGGTTTTTAAAAAGGGTAACAGGTACCCATATCTTTACCTTTAGAGAACTGCGATAGAAAATAATGCTGCTGGCTTCCAACAAGGTCGTGATGTGACAGGGGTGATTGAAGAGCACCTCTGCCTTTTTAGAAAAGGACCATCAATTACTTTGTTTTAATTTTCATACCAGCCTGCCCTTGACTTAGGCTGTATCTGCTTCTACAGAGAGATCCCTGCTTTAGAATATTTCAGCATACAATAAGTTGTGAAAATATTCCTTTTACCAGCTGGCTGCTAGTTCAAATTGGCCATATGACTAAATTTCAACTAGTCCACCACACAGTAGGATGATCAAAATTTCATTCTATATATTTATGTTTATTGGGCTATATTATTAGCACTTACTTTGTTAAAATCTCCATGCTAGAGATTCAGCATCATTATTTCATCAATGTTAACAATAGCATTACGGGATTAGGGTTAATGTAGGGACTTGGAAATGAAGGTACACAAAGGTCCTTAGTAAATGATGAGTCCAGTCTTTTAACTCAAGAATTAATTTGGAAGCCAGAATTATTTCCAGTGAACCATCTTGTTTTCTGCTGATGTAAAAGTTAGAATCATTTTTAAAATTGAATTTAGCAACTACTACAGCCTTCTAAAAGAAAAAAAAAAAAAAAAAAAAAAAAGAAACTGCCATTTTCCCAGTCTGCAATCCCAGACTGTTAAATTTCTTCTATGACCCATTCTAGGAACTTTCTCCTTGCAGTGCTGTTACGCAGCTGCTTTCTGATCCAGAACCGATTACACATTTTCAGAGTCCAGAGTGCTAACCATCACACCCTGGAACCTCATTGACTACACGTTTTCAAAAGCACAACAGCGTAAGGCAAGCCCTCGGGTAGCAAGCATAAGCACTGGCCTCTTCAGACCAAGAACCCACTGTCATTTCTACAGAAAAAATCCTACGGTTGTAGCCGTAGGGCAGGCACTGGCTCTTCCCTCCATCCAAGTTTACTTTTTTCCACGTAGATTAATTGGTATCACACATGGTTTGTGTTGAGGTGGGGGTTGTTTTTTTTAAATTATTTTATTTTATTTTATTTGTTTTGGGGTAGGAGTTTTTTTGTTGTTGTTGTTTTTGTTTTTTTTTTCTACTTTAGGTTCTGGGGTACATGTGCAGGTCATGCAGGGTTGTTGCATAGGTGCATACATAACCAGCTGGTTTGCTGCCTCTATTCCCCCTTTGACTATATCCAGTATTTCTCCCCATTTCATCCCTCCCCACACCCCGCTGTCCCTCCCCTAGCTCCCCCAACTACCCCCAGTGTGTGATACTCCTCTCCCTGAGTCCACTTGTTCTCATTGTTCAACACCCGCCTATGAGTGAGAACGTGCAGTGTTTGGCTTTCTGTTCTTGTGTCAGTTTGTTGAGAATGATGGTTTCCAGATTCATCCCAGTCTCTACAAACGGCACAAACTCATCATTTTTTATGGCTGTGTAGTATTCCATGAGGTGGGAGTTTTCACTGAGAACTTTTGTCGTGATATTTTGTCAGGGACAAAGACTGACCTCTAAAGTAAGAACAGAAAAGAAGGCACAGAGCCAATGTCTCGACTTTCCTACAGGAGCCTGAGCCTATTCCTCTCCACTAGGTGTAACCACAGTTTTTTTTGTAATCCATCACCTTGATTCTTATCTCTTATTTCCTGACTTTGCTTTCTTGCTTATTATTTCAGTTCCACTGACCAGATTTGCTGCTTTAAAACTCATTAGCTTAAAAGTGGCAGCCTGGACTCACATCCCTAACTCCTCTTTTATGAAGGCCATTGCTTTTGATATTCTCAGTCTTAGGCTGTGCCCCAGCTATGGTTCTCTCCACCACAGCAGCTCTGCAGAAAGGACATGAGACTTGTTTCTGAGAAGTTCACCCATAACATTAGTTGAAATTCCTTGTTACTACATTTAGATTTTAAAATGGAATGTAGGTATCTCTCGCCTATAATCTCAGCACTTTGGGAGGCTGACGTGGGTGGATCACCTCAGGTTAGGAGTTTGAGACCAGCCAGGTGAAACCCCATCTCTACTAAAAATACAAGAATTAGCCAGGCATGCTGGCAGGTGCCTGTAGTCCCAGCTACTAGGGAGGCGGAGACAGGAGAATTGCTGGAACCCTGGAGGCAGGCATTGCAGTGAACTGAGATTGCACCACTGCACTCCAGCCGAGGTGACAGAGTGAGACTCCATCTCAAATAAATAAATAAATAAATAAATAAATAAATAAATAAAAAGTTAAATGTAGATATCAATCAAAACAGAATAGGGAAACTAGCATTTATTATCTCATACTCCAATTGTATCATTTTATTTTTTGGAGTGTGAGTCATTCACAACATACTCTGTTTAATTTTCTCAAATCCCTGCTGTACAGACAGCACAGAACAGAAAGTAAAATTATGAAAAAGTAAAGTCAACAGTTGGTAGGAATTTCTATTTTTGTTTCCAAAATAGAAAAAAAAAATAGAACTTTTAAAATCGTGGCATATAATGTGTCCAAGAAAATAACAAAAGGAATACTGGAAAAAAAGAAAGTAAAAATAGCTCAGTGGCAATTTAATAACTGACAAGACTTATCCCATGTGCTGGAAAGAGTTTAAAACCTTAACCTGCTGTCACTCACACCGTAGAGATTTAGGGTTCATAGCTGAAACCTAACATTGGATGCGGAAGTATGTGATTATGATTCATTGATTCATCTTGCAAAATGCATTCCTCTGCTTAATAAGTGTCATACTATTTGTTTAAGGAAAATAAGAATCCTCAAGTTTGGAAGTGTAAAAAAATAGACTCAAAGGATGAGAAAGAACTGAAATACATGTGTACAAATGACATTAGGACACCTGAAGGTAATTAGATCTGCACCTGGTATTCAACAAACTATAGGTCAGGTGTTCTTCACACAGAAATACTTTAAAAGTGAGGAAGTTGGTTGGAATCCTATATAATCAGACACTGTCAAAGCATAAAAGAGAAAAATATCTCCCCCATGAAAGCAAGAGCAGAGGCAACCTATGCCATTGAATCCTTATCTCTTGGATTCTCCTCTCTGCTCCCCATAATTTAAAACAGGCAGGCAGCAGGCTATACAGATGGAGACGCAACAGCCAGAGTCCGCGTGGAGCGTTAGTGATCTGGCTAGTTGTCTAGTTAACAGTCAGCTATCTTTGGATAATACCCACAGTTGTATTGCAAAAATGAAAAAAAAAAGATGGATTTATCTTGAGTTCAGCATATAAAAATATTTGTACAGGTTGGTGCTTGGGCATGAGCCATTTTTCTCGAATTTAGATTCTTTGCTGATTACTCAAACTGACTTCCTTTGAAATCAACAGCAAACAGACCCTGTTGAAATGATGCTATGGGTAACATTAGTAACATATTACAGTTTCAGGTCCCAAAAGAAATGTTTTAGATACTGCTTATTATTTGCATGTAGTTTTTTTTTTGTTGTTGTTGTTGTTTTTTACTTTGGACAAGCAGTTGGCAGAGTAACTTAGAGATCTCCTTACATGTCATACCCACACATCGTACAAGGTACAGAGGAGAGGCTATGTAAGTCTGTACTCATTAAAATGAATTGCTGGGATTCCTCAGCCAGCAGGCAACACTGGGGAGAGTTAATAGAATTTGGGTGCTTAATGAGGCTTATTCATTTAGGCAATAAAATGATGTGAGGAAAGAAGCAACTGTATGAGATTGACAAGTATGTTTTTTGCAAAAACACTTTCTATATGTATAGTTATGTAAGCAGATATTTAAATTATATTTTATATTATAAGTCAGTTTACTAATCACAAGTCTTCAGTAACTAGACTGGCAGTCACATTATTGTATTTGACAGAAACAAGGTTTGAAGTTATCGATGATGATTTTAACAAAATAAAAGAAACAACAATAACAAGAAACTTATCATCTTCGTTTAATGCCTTTGCCAGCATTATGTTCTATATCCCAGTCACACAAACACACACACACACACACACACACACACACACACACAGAGAGAGAGAGAGAGAGAGAGAGAGAGAGAGAGAGAGATAATTACATAATCCTTGCTCTTAAATTGCTTATAAAACAATAGGGAGAAAAAGACAGATGTAATATAACCTATTTTTGTAAAGAAAGTACAAACCCTGTGCTTTATGTTTCAGTAGAAGAGACATTTTGGGTGGAGAAATGAGGAAATATTTCATGGATAAGAAAGATTGTGAAATGGGTCTTCAAAAGATGGATAATATGGGCCAGGCGTGGTGGCTCAAGCCTATAATCCCAGCACCTTGGGAGGCCAAGGCAGGCAGATCACGAGGTCAACAGATCGAGACTATCCTGGCCAACATGGTGAAACCCTGTCTCTACTGAAAATACCAAAAAAAAAAAAAAAAAAAATTAGCTGGGCATGGTGGCGCGTGCCTATAATCCCAGCTACTCAGGAGTCTGAGGCAGGAGAATTGCTTGAACTCAGGAGGCAGAGGTTGCAGTGAGCCAAGATTGTACCACTGCACTCCAGCCTAGTGCCTGGCGACAGAGTGAGACTGTCACAAAAAAAAAAAAAAAAAAAAAGATGGATAATATCTCAAATGGTAAAGAAGGGAAGGACATTTCAATAGAAAGTGACATTAACAAAGGAATGACAGTGGAGATGTATTAACTATGTTTAAGAAATGATTACTACACCAATTTGGATGGGACGTGATGTTTATGATTGGGAGGCGATTATAGACAAGCTGGAAAGGTAGGCTGGGAGGTGTTCTGAAAGGCCTTAGATAGCAGGTAATACAACTACAGTCATGACTCTCGTTTCAGAATTGGACAATTCTAAAGCGTTTCTAATTGTCTGATAGCAATCTATGTCTGACATTTCTATTCTGTTATTAGTCATGACCCTTAAGTAATCTAACTTGCAACCGCCAGAATACAAATATGTTATTGTACAGCCCAAAGGATTCCTCTAGCCTTGATTACTATTACCTTTCCAAAGACATTTATCAAGATCACATGTTTTGTTAGATTTTGGTAAGTCAGCTCTCAAGGGCAAACCTGAGGGATTACTGGTGGCCAGTGAAATCTTACTAGTTTCTCTTGCTTCAGACATGAGGGTCAGCTCAGTGCCAGCTGCTTGGGCAATTTTATTGCCCAGATGCCAGTAAATTAAAGTGATAAAGTCCTTGGCTTCTCCACATATCCCAGACACTAGCTTGCGTTTATTGTCTTTTATTCTAATGTTCATTAAAAGAAAGAGGGGAACAAAGGTCTCCTAATCATGTTTCCGATTGTCCACCATTCTCTTATTTGCAGAGTATTCAGTTTGTTATTTTTTTCATGATTCTTTATTTTTCTTTATTATTTCCACTGAAAACTTTCCAGTGTACTAGTTTTGTAAACGTTCTTTCCTCTTTTGTACTTACTGTTGTCTTTTTTTTTTTTTAACTTAATGAGATAATTTTTCTGGTATAACACGATTCTAGGAAAAGATTCAGATTGCTCTAGTTAAAAATCAGTTATACCTTGGACAAACTAAGAAGTTTGTCAAGCTTCTTAAAAGGATAAGAGTTAATTAATTTAAAAATTTGAGTACCTGTCCTATGCTAGATGGCTTGAATCTAAACACGAAGTTGAAGTGACCATTCAGAAATCAGACCAATTATTTTTATTAATTCTGTGAAATCATTATATTTGGATAAAATCAAGCAAGTTTCAACCCAAACATGTACTCCAGAAGAACTACTACAACACATATGGCTAAGTGACATCAATACATGCAATTCTGTCACTTTATCCTTAGTAATGTTGCTCTACTGCCCCTCCCATTCTTTGTGGATTGCTGTAGGGATGGACTACTATGTATTTGTAAGAGTAAATGTCAATCAAGTCTTATTAGATCTTGATAACTTCAATACTAGTAGTGTTTACAAGACTGTTGTGATTTCATTATGGTGGGGAATATTATATTGCCCCTGATTGCTGTGTCTTATTTTAACAAGCAAAAAGGAGGCTAAGTATGTGATCTCTGGTATACTGTCACCTCATTGATGGCAGTGGAGGGAACTTTCTTGGGAAATATGTGATGATGAAATCTCTAAATAGCCTCAGTGAGTGTCTTTGTGTTAGAGGAGTTGGCCACTGACCAAGAAGTGGGGCTTTGCCTAATTTCACAGACCCAGAAAAGCAAGTAAGTAGATGTAAAGGTATCTGAGACAAAGGGTGACAGAGACAAAAGTTGCTAGTATCTTTTCCCATATGCTTTGTCTAATTGAAAAATAACCAATTCTCTTCTGCCTTGTTATCCTAGTGAAACAAAAGAAGTGTTACTCCCCTTCTTGTCCGGTAGCATAAATAGGGGAAAAAGCAACTTAAATAGGGAGGAAGCAGACGGCCTTGGTTTCATTTTGGTTTGGTTCATCATTGGTCAATTTCAGTATTATTGTTTGGATACATACATAAATTTCTTCGCTGATTTTTTTGTCTCCTCAAAGCAATGTAGCTTATCACTCTGTTTAATAATAATAAAACAATGGAAGACTACGAAACAGGTGCTGTTCGAAGGGGAAAAAATGAATGCTGTGTGCTCCAAGGTGGCCTGTGCAGGCAACAGGAGTAATAGGAATGATTAAACCCTGTCGGATGGGGTTAGATTTTTAGAGCTTTCCTGCCTCGTGACAGGCTGTGACAGCCAAGTGGCACTGAAGCAGAACAAACTCCGATGGCAGTTTGCTGTGAGCAGCGCAACTGTCAAAACTGCTGTACAAAAGCAAATGTTAGGGCTAACAACCAGCAAAGTTTGCAACCTGACTACTCACATGCTGATGGCTAGAATGTCTTCACAAGTAAACTCCAGGTTATTCTCCTGTCTGGGGCATTCCACTATTATGCTCAGGACTGCCTAGCTCCTTCTGCATTCTGGGGATTGTCAGCTTTCCGTGTTAGAACACAACATCCTTTCTTTGGAAAAGTACTAGCCATTCCTCCTATACTCACACAGAATGCTAATATACATGTATGATCATACAATCCATACACAGTTTATCATATTTTGTGTTGGGGGTGATCACAGGCAATCCATAAAGAGAAACCCGGTCCGTGGGTGAAATCTAGTTCCAATTATGTAGCCGTTAGAATAGGTTACAGCACAGATGTAAACCTGCCATCACAAACAGGGTGAAATACTTCACACCCAAACCTAAACCAGTGAACTTAGCATTGTCACCAGTTTCTTGAAAAGTTGAAAAAAAATTACTTTACACCCATGTGGTTTCACAAGTTTTTATTAGAAGCCACAATACACACTTTTTGCGAGCAGTAAATGAGAAACCTTCCAACATTGTAATAGCATGGGGAGAGTTTCTCCGTCTCTGTCATCTTATAGGAATTCTCTCATTGAGTTTCCATAGGTTGCAGGGAATGACGAGGTGGCCCAGGGTCTGTATCATATGCGGACTCAATTTTAGCATTGCATGCTGTCGTATTTCTCATGTTTTGGAGCGTCCAAAAGGGAAGATGTAATTCAAGCCTTCAGTCGTCAGTGTGCTGGGTGTCTTACGTCCGATGCTATCAGACTGTCCAAATGTAATAGAAACTAGGAATTCTTATCAGATCTCAACATCAGTTTTTCTAAGAAAACTCGTCTGAAAGCCCTCATGCACGTATTCCTACAGGCTTTAACAAGTTGGCATACTCAACACCACTGTAACACTATTGTGTTTACAGTAAGCAAAAGGGTTACCACTTACATCTAGCTCATAAAGGTAATACTCATTAATTGATAAAATATCTCTTGAATGAAAAATAACCTACCCATACTTGTGTACCCCAAATAAATCATGCGACTGATGATTTAGAAGTTTCTTCTTCCTTACCTGCAGCTGAAAGGGGAAACAAAATCATTCCACTTTTACTGTTAGAAAGAAGAACATATTTTTTAAAGGGTAGTAAATTAGCTTTTGCTGGAAGCATCTATTTTCTTGCCTTCATTGTTGCCAACTCCCTCTGTTTTCTTTGATCTATGATTTGCAAGCTACTATTATTATTTATGTGTTCTACAATTACGACCAGTGACGCCTCCTCTTCTCTAGCCCTAAGCCACAAATATGAAAGGAGTAAATGCTGTTTATTGTGACAGTCTGCCTTTTGTGTGGGGAACAATGACAAACTGCACCACTGACAGCTCGCTACTGTTTTTAGTGCTGCTCCCCCCCTCACTTCCTCAGTGCTCTCCAGAATCTGAGGATGGATGGACTTAAATAAAATGCTTAGTGAGAATCTGTTGCATTCATTTACCTCCCAATGAGCTCCTTTGGGGACATGTATCGGATAAAGGACAGAAGGCCCAGCAGCAGCTGAACAGTTAAAAGTTTTTGCACATCTTTGGGGGAAGAGGGGAGGAGGCTTCTTAGCTTGCTCGACAAAGATCTCTAACCACTGATGTACTTAGCTTTTTAAACATATTTTATTTTAAAATCACACAGTATAAAGATAATGTGAAGAGGGGAGGCAGATCAGAGCCATTTATGAATTTTTGGAAAGATTTCCATTTCCTCAGCCTGGGAACTTTCCACAGAGCAGCAGTCGTGTAAAAAAGAATTGGAAAGACCAAAATGTTTGAGGTTTTCCAAAGGGCCTACACTAATTAGCTTTGTAAGCTGTGTTAAGATGCTATGTTTACAGGATAATTGCACCTTACGAACAGAATAGATTAATAAATAAAAGAATCACTGTGATTTTTGTATACCCAACTTTGAGCTAAGTGCAAGCTTGTAAATATTTGACAGCCAGCCTGCTTTCATCTGATGTCATTAGACAGGAAAGATTACTAAAAGCCAGCACCTACATCGGGCCTCACAAAGAGATTACATTTGAGGACATGTAGTTCTGTTTCCTCTTGTTTTCACTGGTTTGTGAAAAGAATATTCAACACCCTCTGGAATTACACTTTTAAAGAAGTAAATTTTTAAAAAGCATCTGTGTCTTCTACCAAGTTTTTATTTTAGGAAACACATTAAAAAATCAATACCAACTCTTTCCATTGTTAAAAAAAAATTCATATTTTACAAAAACTGTTTAAGTGTTTTATTTTCATTCTTTGATAGAAAATCTTCTACCAGTAGCTCTTAGCTATTTAAAATACAGTTTAACCATTTAAAATCTACTGCTTATAACAGTTGCCTCACAGAATTTTCCTTTAATGAAGGGTGGGGTGCAGGAGAGGTTGGAAATAGGGAGTGCAAAATGAGTTAAAGGAAAGTTGATGACCTCAGAAAAGTAAGAATTAAAGAAAGGAGAAAATTAAGCAGTATATAATATCAAATAATTTATTAAAGGTGTGAGAATGAACTCAAATTCATCATGTGACAATAAATGTAAATGAGGGTTCCAATAGAGAGACAAAGACTTTTAGATTGGGATAAAAGATAAAACCCATCTGCTTGTAAAAAACACATCTAAAATAAAGCTTTAAAACATGTTTGAAAGTATAAGGATAAACAAGAAGTGCCTGGTAAATGTAAAAAACAAAAAAGTTGGGGTTGCCTTATCAATATCATCTCAAGTGGAACTCAAGATTATAGCCATAGAGCAAAAGGAGTATTATGGAATTAGAAAATTGTCTGTTCATAAACATGAAGGATTATCAACATATTTGCACCAAGCAATATGGCTGTAGAATACATAATGCAAACTTCCAGAAATGTAATTGGATAAAACCAAATGATAAATGGGGATTTTGTTTGTAAAATTCTAAGAGTCATAATTAAGTAAAGAAGAAAAAAGTAAGGATTTAAATAATGCAATCAACAGATGCTCCTCTGTGTGTGTGTGTGTGTGTGTGCACATGTGGTGTGCACATGTGGATAAACAGTAAGTAGATAAAATGATAGATATTTAATAGACTATTACATCATGCTTACATCAAGAAAAGCATGTTGGTTTTCTTCTGAGGTTTGACATATTAACTCATAAAATCTTCCTAACAGCCTTTTACAGGTAAAAAACTGAGGCACTAACTAAACAGGTAACTTGCTTGATACTACATGGCCAGAAAGCAGCAGAGCAGACTTAACCTGGGAGATCTGGCCCTGGGGGCTATGGTCTTAAGACTCAACCACCATGCCACCTATAGAGAATATATGCATTTCTCTTATTCCATGCAAAAAATATTAAAAATTACTCATGAACTTGATATAGCAAACTTTCACAAAGTTCAAAACAGAGATTTACAGACCATATTCTCTGGGCATAAGCTGGTCAAACTAAAAGTCACCAGTGGAAAGATTTCTCCCCTCCTCCTCCAAAAAAAATCTCCACCTATAGATTTAAAAGCCTCTTATAATTAACTTTGGAATCAAACAGGATCCCAAAACTAAGATTAAAAATAATTTAGCAGTTAAATCTGCCATAATTATTCCCCTTATACATGACACTTTTCACTCACCACTCTATTGTTTTTTAAACTGCTAATAAAATTTCTAAATATTCCCCTAATTCCCTTTATTTGCACTAATCTAGTCACTTAGGTATATCTATATTGAATTTAATAGACCACGACTGTATAATTTCCCACTGTTAACACAGAATTATTTTTATACCTTTGTAAGTATATATTATTTGTAGTTTAATTTCTCCTAAGTTGGACCCATTATGATTATGATAGGGAGATGTATGACCTAAAAACTTCAATCAGTTGCAATCCAGAAGATATTTTAGAGCTTCAAGGGAGAAGGTAGGGCTTCCTAGTGACTTCTGAGAAGTTTGTTAAGTAGGATATGGTCGATTTGACCAACTAGCTGTTATTCCCTTGTAATTTGCCTGCCCTTTCTCTTCTTCTCCCTTGATAATCATATGGTTGATGATTATCCCTTCTGACATCTTATTACCTTCCTTACCCTGGGTTTTAACCCTTGAGGATTATTATACGTTCTTTGATTTTTTTTCTTCCATTATCTCCCCCCCATACACACACCCCCACACACACTGAATCATGAATGATAATTTATAGACCAGACTTACCAAAATAACATTTTGATAAATCTGGTCTATAAATTATCATTTGTGATTAATTTAGTTGTTCATATCATTTGTGATTTAGTTGTTCATATTTTAATCAAATCACTCTAAACGTCTCTATATTATCAGTTGCTTAGTCAAGGCAAGAGTTCACAGTTTTATTGATCTTTTATTTTTACTATCAATTATACTAAGCTGGTAGGGGAAAACCTCATCATTATCAGTCTTACAGTATATTATCATTGTCATGGTTATTGATGGCTAAAATGAAAATTGTGCTCATACATGAGTGATAAATCATCCCTCATAACTGCCGTATAAAGTAAATAGCAAGTTAGCGTGGTGACATTTAGGAAAGAGGTCCAACATAAACAACTTGCAGCATCGAATGGGCTACTTAGGTCACTTATTTGTGCACAATAAGATAAGCACCGGTAATTTGCATATCACGGTCCACCATTAAAATAAAATGCAGAAATGGCTCACATTCTCTGAAGCCTTTGTCATGAATAATGGGCTTACTAGACAAAAAAAAAAAAATCATTTTTGAAAACTGATTTCAACCTACTTCTCTACAGCCATGTTCCACTAAATTTAGACATCTAAAAATATATCAATAATTCCAACATCACAACTAAAAACAAGTGATTTTATTATAAACCATATTATAGTTATTTTATTCTTCACAAAGATGTTTGAAGAAATCTTTATGTGATTTACCAAAACGTTTTCAATTACCTACTGCTTCCTATCAAGTATTCCTAAGTATTGGGAATATATGGTACATATTCAGACTTAGAGGAAGATTAGAATGATCTATTTTAAAATGTCTAGCACATTGCCTGGCACATAGGTTTTAAAATTTAAAGCATGAATTTAAATGGACAATATATTTGTGGCATTTGGAATATAAATTATCCATAATCTTAAATACCAATTCAAGAAAATATTTCCAGGACATTGTGATTCTTTATAATAATATCTTTCCTTTTATTGTCAAGTTGTGGTGGCCACTGTGTTGGTCCACTTGGACTCATTGGATGATACATTCTCACAAGCAATTCGTGTTTCCTGGCACATGTGAGCAGCACAACCCCTCTGTCAATATCGTAGCTATTAGGAAGTTTTCTCACAGAATTCAGGAGGGAATAAAGGAAGCAGACAGATTGAAATTGCCTCCTGGGTCATTTTGAAACGAAGTAAAAGGTGAAATTTCTTCTGGTCTAATGGGTGAAATTTTCCAAGGATGAAGTTCAAGTGGGTAGTAGTAGAATGAGACTCCAAGTTCCTGTACAATCTCTCCCTCACTGCCAATCATGTATAGCACAGGATTAAAGTTTGAATGAATCAATCAATGATGAACAGCATCTGCACTATATGTGTCTTCATTTTCATTTCACCTGGATTTTCCCCTACTCCCTCACGTCCATACTCCAGTCTGTTGTGGGGGGTCACTGATGTTTAATGCATCATGCTCTCAGTTAGAAAAGGTCCCTGTGAGTCAACCCAGCCATGGTTTGAAGACTCTATCATAATGGCAGTTGATTTGGGATGACTATTTTGCTTTAGGCAAACAGGTCAGCTTCATTTTTGGCTCAACTAATGAGAGTGCTAAGAGTTTAACTTTGGCTGAAGTCCAGCTTCCTCAATTCTGAAGTGAGAAGCAGAGACTGACAAAAAGCCGCGTCTTTTTCCACAGCATCAAAACTGATCAGGGCATTATTGCGAAATAATCAACATTTTTACCCCATTATCAAAAACAACTTCTTTACCAGCAACTTTTACAACTTGAACCAATCACTGTTGGAATACAGCAACTAGAGAATGATATGGCTGGCCATGGTGCCAAATTCTTGGTTAGTTTTTAGTTCTCTGGTTGTATTTTAATTAAAGTAGGAAAGCTATTATTATGTGGAAGAATTTTAGGTAAAATCATAGGTAAATGAATAGCTCTGCCTTACAATTTACATATTAGAGACAGTGGTCGTAAAAAAAATGAGATTAATACATATTTATTAGCAATACGTATTTGACTTTCAGGGGAAAAATTCATATAATGGAAAAATATGACTGAAACCTTGTGAAACCAATATGACAAATATATAATACTTTCGTTACATCTCAGCAAGTGGATGATGATTGATGACTATGAATGACAAGGACTATTTATATTTGAAATGAAAATAAGAATCTTCCTTTTTATCTAAGAAATTGGCAGACTCCTGTGGAGAGCTAAACTACCATAACAGAAAATAAGAAAATTTTACTAAAGGAATTGCTGACTAAGGTCAAGAAATTTAACCTTCATATTGTACATGGTAAATGCATTGGATTGGTTCTAGTGTTCACTCCAGTCAGTGTTAATCATTTTTGTCTTTAATACCATAATCAACAACATTATATTTATCAAATACCCCTAAACCAGTTAACACAATTTCCCAGATGAAGTTTCAATAAACAATAACCCTTGGACCAAATCTGGCCCATCATCTGTTTTTATAGGGCCCATGAGCTAAGAGTTATTTTTGTATTTTTATATAATTGAACAAAATCAAAAGAAAACATACTTTGTAACATGTGAAAATTATGTAAAATTCAAGTTCTATCGTTTCTAAATAAATTTGTATTGCAACAGAATCACACCTATCACTTATATTTTCTATGGCTGCTTTTACTGCTACGCCTTCAGAGTTGAGTAGTCACACAACACTGTACATGCTGCAACGTCTGAAATATCTACCATCTGGCCCTGGGCAGAAGAAGGTTGACAACCTCTGTCCTAGATGATAAATATCTCTTTTTAGCACTGATTCAAGTTAATTCTAAACCAAAGTCAAAATTTTTGGCAAAGTCAGGTTACTATGTATTATAGGAATACTTAATTTGTGAACTTTAATTTATGTTCTTATTCAGTTGTGGAAAACATTTATGAACACAGAGGTTATGTTGACATATACATTGGCAGAACTGTTATAGATCATTTTGATTATAACTTTCTATACAGCCAGTGTTTGTTGCCTAGAGCTGATTTGTCCGACTGAAAAATATAAATGAGCAACTTTTATTATTCTGCTTCCTTGGTTATACAACAGTCTACATGTAGTGGAACAATTCAAACTTGACTCGGGGCTATATTACAATATTCTCCTCCGAAAGAAAGATTTTTCAAGTGGAAAATTCAAATTAAGATTTCATTTTTTATGTCTTTTTTAACAAAAGAAAAAACGTCATATTATATTCACAAATTTTAAATGTCCTAATAATTATAAAACATACAATAAGAGAGAGAAACAAAAGAGAGATATTTGATGTTGCATGGTTGGCAAACACGGTAAAAGGATGTAATCTCACAAGGCCTTCTCACACTTCCCTTTGATTTACCTGCTTCCACTCCACTGCATGTTGCTGCCTTTTAAAATGTCTGACTTTATCACAGAATACCCCATCATGGAATTGTAAGCAATAGTGATTTTCACTGGGCTCTTCTAACACAACAACAACCAACAAAAGACCATTGATTTCAGAATATCTAAGCTTTGAGTAATTATTTTAGAGTTGGTACATTATCTGGCCATCTTATGGTTAATGTGGTTGGTAAATCCACTGTAATTTCTTTACATTCTCCACATGATTGTAAGAATTATTTTTCAGTAACTATTCTGCAAGAAGATAGTACTTTAATATTTGTTTACCTTAAACCTTTGTTAATTACTAGAGACTGAGTGTAAATATGTGACTTTGCTGTTTGTTTGTTTTTGATGGGGTTTTGCTCTCTTGCCCAGATTGTAGTGCAGTGGTACAATCTCAGCTCACTGCAACCTTCACATCCCAGCTCAGGTGATCCTCCCACCTCAGCCTCCCAAGTAACTGGAACTACATATACCAGCCACAAAGCCCAACTGATTTTTATTTTTATGTTTTGTAGGAAAGAGGTCTCACTATCTTACCCAGGCTGGTCTTGAACTCCTGGGCTCAAGGGATCCTCTCACCTCAGGCTCCCAAAGTGCTGGGATTACAGATATGAACCACCATGCCCAGTACCACATGACTTTGAACATGATCCAGAATCATCATGCTCCCTGAGAATGATTTTTCAATTTAAATTCACTTAGGACATTTCCTTTAAAGAAAAACAGAATTAGCAATTTTTAATTTTTCCAATACTATTTGACTCAGAAAGATGTACCTGAGTTTTGTGTTTTTCCCAACAAATTTCTATTTTGTCCTGTTACTTTGTTGTTAACAAAATGTTTTGCACAGAGCTTTTTTATTTGATTGTGAGGTCTGATCTCTTGGGAAATATTTATTATATATGTGTAAAGTTGATATATGTATGATCATAAAAGGCAGGATCTGTGATGTGAAGTCCTTTGAGTGTGATAGTGAAAAAATGTGATTCTTACTTCATAAAAATCATTTCTTTCTTGCTCATTTGAAAAGAAATGAAGCATTCATAGAATTACCTCATTGATATTAATAATTACTACAACAACCCGCTATGAATCTCTGAATTCATGACTGAAGAATAAAATAGGAAAATAGAAACCCAATCTGTTGTTATATGTAGGAAAACATTATGTAGGATGACTTAACAAATGTTGATTCAAAAAGAAGCAACCTATTTTCAGTGACTTTAGGGGAAAATAACTAGCTACTTTCAAGTCAAATCATCATAATATGCTGCTAAGCTACCCTTTGGTCATCAATGAGAATTGAAAAATATATAAATATGAGGCACAATAGATAAACATTTATATTACAGAGCATGTGGAATTATGTTCAGATTAAACTCCCAAACATCACCACCAAAATGAAGTACAGCTGCAATCTTGGAGGAAAAATGTTTAGAAAGGAAAATATGTGCTATCAATCTGTTTTTATTTGCTATAATTTAAAGACATGATACCGTATGGAAGAGGTCCTAGTGTAGTTTAACATACGTAACTGCATTTGGGTTTTGTAAAGTGTTAGATAACTGAAAAAGTGGACCAGCAGGAAGCAGAAGAGGACAGGCAGTCAAAAAGCAGCTTTCATTTTGAAATGAGAACAGTGATCCACCTAGTTTATATCAGAAAGAAGCTTGGGAAACATAATCCTGATGGAAAGGGCAGAATAGTGTGAACTGAGGCTCTGAAATTTCTCTACATCTTCGGGAACCCTCATTTTGACTCCCAGATGTGCCTCCATGTCTGGCTCCAGGAAGGTACAACTTCCTTATTATGAAATACTGAGCCACTGGAGCATAAGAGCAGGAACTGGAATCCAAGTCTCTCCATAAATCCTCTACTTGAAAACTAAAAATCAAACATAAAGGACAGCAAATAAAACTTCATGCCTTTTACATTACTAGGAGACAGGGTAAATTCCAAATTCCAGCAGGGCTCCTACCATTGTGACTGGCTGGTGGTGGATGTAGAGAATGAGGGAGTGGGGGCTTAAGTAACTCCACTGGAAACACAAGCAGCACTGAAAAAAATTACCCCCAGAAAGAGAAAGTCCAATACTTGTTGCCAAAATAGTAAACAGGGGTCTAAATCTTGATAATTCACAGTACCAGGTACAGAAAAGTGGCTTGGGGTGAGCAGAGCAGAAGTGGCAGTCTCCAAGATCTATTTCTTCTAAGAGAAAAGGAGTTAAATGGAAATACATGTAGTGTACCATAGAAAATGAGAATGAAGGAAAATAAGTAAAAGGAAAATGATTCCTCAGAAGTATACATTAAAAGGAAAACCACACAAACACTATATCAACAGAAGAGGGTGTGCTTGAACTAGGAACCCTGATATAAAGTATGTAGGTATACGAAAAAAAAAAGTAAAATTCCATCCAAAGACATTGTAAAGAGAAACAGATCATGTAAACCAAAACATCAACTAATCAAAATTCTCTCCAAAACATTACCACAAAACAGAAGAGAATGGTTAACACAGTACTCCAATTTGAATGTAGAATCATCAAACAAGAATTTGGAGATACTTTAAAAAATAGAATCAGAAATTCAAAACTTAAAACCAGAAACAAGAAAAAGAAAACAAAAACACATTCAATGAAATTCAAATAAATTCAAGAAGTATACTGAAAGAAAACAAAATCTCAGAAATAAGAAATAATCTAGTAAGTGAAATATGGAGAATATATTCAAGTGAAAATTCAATAAGGGACACCCCCCTTATTGGCAGGAAAGTAAACAATGTGATGAAGCTGAGATAAGAAGAGGCAAAAAAGAGATAGAAAGTTGCTGACACAGCAGGTAGACAAATATGTGTATATGTCTAATACACATATAATTGGAGGACATGCATAAGAAAAATAAAATAGTGAACAGAGCTAATATGTGAAACTAGAATTCAAGAAAAGAAATTAAAGAAACCTAAAGCTGAACCTGAACCCCACTGTATTGAAACGGCTCACCATAGACCTTGAAAAATTGCCATGAAGCAATTAACTCCAAGACATTTTCTAGTATTCTAGGCTTAAAAGAAAAAAAGTAGAAAACAAAAATCAAAACCTCCAAGCAAAAATGTCAAATTATTTGCAGGGATATAAATATTAGGGTAACACCATATTTCTCAAAAGCAACATATTAAAGCAACTCATAGAGTATGAAAATAAATTTTATATCCAGCCAAACCCTTTGGAAAAATAATCCTTCGATTAGGAGTATAGAAAAATAGTTTTAAATGAATAAGAATTCAGAGAATATTGCACTCAAAAGCCCTTCCTTACCAAACTACTGGAGGATTGATTTTCTATGACCAAGAAATAACTGAGGAATGTCACCAAATATTGATGGTGAGCATTTACTATACTTAATTATAGAACTGAGAATAAAATAAATGTGGTGACATAGGTGCAATATGATTGAAGCATTGAACGTTCTGACAAATTACATTGTCCCTATGTAATTGTTTTACTTTAGTTTTGTGCCTGCCCTCACTGGATTACACGGTATTGCCACCCCTTTAATACTTTCATGTCTTAGCAAAACGAATATGTAACCACCTGGCATATTTCCACATTCCTGTGGCACTTAAGAGTAAACTTTTCTGAACTTGGATTAAGAAAAGCTAAAAATGGAAGGAGCTCCCTTTCTTACTCTTCAACAGAGCCTCCTAGAATTTCTAAGATTTGAGTGTGAAGCAGTAATTGTTGTCTTATTTTTTACATAAGAGAGATGAATGGAACCACCCATGCATTTCAAGTTTATGTATTTAGAATTTTTTATTAAAAAATATACAATTACAGTTAGTAAATCTGAGTTTTAGAAGTGATTGTTTGAAATACCTTAAAAGTGGAAAAGTAGCATGGAAACAGAAACTAGATCTTTGCATTCATGGTTCCTTTGAATTTTCAAATGAGTATTGTATTAGCCTATTTTTACTCAGCTAACAAAAGACACCCTAAACTGGGTAATTTGTAAAGAAAAAGAGGTTCATTGGACTTACACTTCCACATGTCTGGGAAGGCCTCACCATCGTGGTAGAAGGCAAAAGACATGTCTTACATGGCAGCAGGCAAGAGAGAACTTGTGTAGGAGAAATTCCCTTTATAAAACCATCAGATTTCTTGTGACTTATTCAGTATCATGAAAAAATGCTTGAGAAAGACCCACCCCCACGATTCAATTACCTCCAATAGGCCCCTCCCATGACAGGTGGGATTTACAGGAACTACAATTCAAGATGAGATTTGGGTGGAGACACAGCAAAACCGTATCAAGTATTTTTAAATAAAAGGGTATTGTAGATTTAAATCCAATTCATATCAATTGCATAAATTTTTATATACAAACAATCATGTTATTTTTCACTGGTGAGTTTAAGCAGATCAATGAAGTCTTTAACTTAAATGTTACCTAACAGAGAAGCACCCTTATGAATCTATGCCTATGTTAAAATTTGGTAAATTCTAGTGAAACAGCGCTTTATCATCAGTCAACATAAGGTGGCTATGATGTGTAAGCTGGAATCAAACAAGGTCCAGGAAGGAATAAATACATTATAATTTCCATTGAATGAATCATATCAGTAGCACATTGCTTTTCTTGTCTCTGTGGCCTAAGTATAGGGTTTTTAAATGTGCAGGCTTCAGAATCACCTGGGGGGCTTAAGCTGTGGATCACTGGATCCTACTCCAGAGAGTCTTATTCAGTAGGTCTAGGAAGGGAACCAATCATTTATAACATTGACAGGCATCTCAGGAAATTCTGAGACAGGTGATTCATAGACCATGGTTTTGGGAAAAATTGGTCTATGAATTAGTTTTTCAGGGAAATTGTGATTTTAGATAAATCCCAAACTACTTGTCTTTAAGGCCTATTTTTATATAGTTTATTAATCTAAATGAGAAGGGGAAAATCATATACTTCTAATTAGGAAGACTGAGAAATTTAAGTGAAAAAGAGGACATCCATGAAAATGGTTAGGTATCCTCGGATTTAAGAAAAATCCATATGTGTAACTGATTGTAAATTTAAATTAATGCATATTGACAAGTAATAATTTTAATGTAAATGCAGACGACAAATGCCTCTTCAACTGAAAACTGTGGAAAAGGTTATTTAAACCTTGGCCTGTAGACATACAGACCATAAATATCTAAAACTAGTCAATCTGAAAATTATTTTGCAGAGTTTTGGATAAAGGGCATAAAGAACAATTATTTGACCTTTTCGACTATTACTTTTAAGCAGTAGTTCTCATTTAGGGAAAATTTTGTGCCCCAGGGGACATTGTCAATATCTGGAGACATTTTTGATTATCAGAAATAGAGAAGGGATTTGTGCTCTGCTACTGATTCTAGTGAGTAGTGGCCAGGGATGATGCTAACTGGTCTAAAACTTACCGGACAGGTCCTCACAGTAAATTAGCCCAAAATGTTAATAGTGCCAAGGTTGGAAAACTCCACCTCACAGTTTTATTTCAATTATTGTACGTTAAAACAATTCTGTCTAAAACTTTCAGACTCTTTACTCATACTCTAAGTAGAAAAATACGTCTTAGCTTTAAAGGCAAATTGAAATTATTCAACAGTAAAGTCTTTCTGAAAAACCAGAATGTTAGATAAATTCAGTGTTCCTTTATCATACGGTTCTAGTTTTTTCTCTCATTAGCATGGTATTATGTTATACCTGTGTCAATTTATATTACAAAATGCTGTGCCTTTTTTCTATCAAACTGAAAGTTATTCATAAGTATGCTATTATTATTATATTGGCTACATTCCTATCAAAGACACAAATATCAAATGATTTATTATGATGTGATAGCAGGAGACATAAAATATTTATGGCCCTCAATGTTTTCTCAATCTTATAGGCAATTAAAATATAAGAACAACATGAAAACATAAAATGCCTGGAGAATATGAAACCCATCTTGCCATCTCTTTCATTTACTTTATTTCCATTCCCTTTCCTTTTTTCAAATCTTGACTTAGAAATTTTGTTTCATTGTGAACATTTGAAAGCTTTTAAGATAATGACCTTCATTGAAATTTAGTTCTTGTTTTCAAGAGATTTTTTTCTCTTTTAGCAAGGAGTCCTTATCTGAGCTTTTTGATATGTGAATTTCATTATGGAATTGATAATTGTTTGATTGGATTTTATAGGGTAGCCACGATTTTAAGGGGGTCATTTTAGTCAGCTTTATTTATTATCTTTAAAAGATATTCATGCAGACGATCCAACTCAACTCTTGTAAAGAATCTGGAAAAAGCATAGAAATGTGACTTTGTCTGTCACTAACAAATGGTATATAACCTTGGATATTAAACACTCTGGGTTTCAGTTTCCATATGTAAAGGAAAGATTGCTGTGTTTAAAGTGTAAACTTTAGAATGACACAGACTGGTTTATTATTATTATTATTATTATTATTATTATTGCGATTTAGGTTTTGGGGTACATATGAAGAACATGCAGAATTGTTGCATAGGTACATACATGGCAATGTGGTTTGCTGCCTTCCTCCCCATCACCTATATCTGCCATTTCTCCCCATGCTATCCCTCTCCAACCTCCTTACCCCCTGCTGCCCCTCCCCTAGTCCTTCCAAAAGACCTCAGTCCGTGATGCTCCCCTCCCTGTGTCCATGTGTTCTCATTGTTCAATACCCCGCCTATGAGTGAGAACATGCGGTGTTTGATTTTCTGCTCTTGTGTCAGTTTGCTGAGAATGATGGTTTCCAGGTTCATCCACATCCCTACAAAGGACATGAACTCATCAATTTTTACGGCTACATAATATTCCATGGTATATATGTGCCACATTTTCCCTGTCCAGTCTATCATCGATGGGCATTTGGGTTGGTTCCAAGTCTTCGCTATAGTAAACAGTGCTGCAATGAATATTCTTGTACATGTGTCCTTAAAATAGAACGATTTGTAATCCTTTGGATATATCAGTAATGGGATTGCTCAGTCAAATGGAATTTCTATTTCTAGGTCCTTGAGGAATCGCCACACTGTCTTCCACAATGGTTGAACTAATTTACACTCCCACCAACAGTGCAAAAGTGTTCCTATTTCTCCACATCCTCTCCAGCATCTGTTTTCTCCGGATTTTTTAATGATCACCATTCTAACTGGTGTGAGATGGTACCTCAGTGTAGTTTTGATTTGCGTTTCTCTGATGACCAGTGATGATGAGCATTTTTTCATATGTGTGTTGCCTTTATGTATGTCTTCTTTTGAAAAGTGTCTATTCATATCCTTTGCCCACTTTTGAATGGGCTTGTTTGTATTTTTCTTGTAAATCTGTTTTAGTTCCTTGTAGATTCTGGATATTAGCCCTTTGTCAGATGGGTAGACTGCAAAAATTTTTTCCCATTCTGTTGGTTGCTGATTGACTCTAATGATTGTTTCTTTTGCTGTGCAGAAGCTCTGGAGTTTAATTAGATCCCATTTGTCTATTTTGGCTTTTGTTGCCAATGCTTTTGGTATTTTAATCATGAAGACCTTGACTATGCCTATGTCCTGAATGGTTTTGCCTAGGTTTTCTTCTAGGGTTTTTATGGTGTTAGGTCTTATGTTTAAGTCTTTAATCCATCTGAAGTTAATTTTAGTGTAAGGTGTCAGGAAGTGGTCATTTCTGCTTTCTGCACGTGGCTAGCCAGTTTTCCCAACACCATTTATTAAACAGGGAATCCTTTTCCCATTGCTTGTTTTTGTCAGGTTTGTCAAAGATCAGATGGTTGTAGATGTATGGCATTGTCTCTGAGGCCTCTGTTCTCTTCCATTGGTCTATATCTCTGTTTTGGTACCAGTACCATGCTGTTTTGATTACTGTGGCCTTGTAGTATAGTTTGAAGTCAGGTAATGTGATGCCTCCAGCTTTGTTCTTTTTGCTTAGAATTGACTTGGCTATATGGGTTCTCTTTTGGGTCCATATGACGTTTAATGTGGTTTTTTCCAGGTCTTCACAGACCTGGAAAAGAAGGTCATTGGTAGCCTGATAGGGATAGCATTGAATCTATGGCCCGGGTTTTATCCTGGCTAAATCACTTCCTAGATGTTGACCTTGGGCACTTTAACCTGTTAAGCCTCGGTGTCACCATCTACAAAGTGGATATAATAGTGGCTCCTCTTCATAAGGTTAAATAATATAAACCTGTCAAATGCTTAAGCTACAGTTAGTGCTTAATAAAAGGCATATGTAATTATTATTAAACCATTTTTCTGATTTTAAAATCAGATCATTCATCAGTGGGTTAAAACATTAAATATTTACATAAAGCCATCAGATATATTCACATCCAGGTACAAATACATTTACTCAAATCATTTGCATTGATTCAGTGTGGTGTCTAATAACTAATTCATGGAATTTTTTGCACTATTTTTAATCATTGGTTTTGGGAATGAAATACATTTAAAGTGTACTATTATTTGCAGCTATAATATATGGGAGGAATTGGATTTTATACTTATGGGATGTTTGTCTAATCATTTACTATATTCCTTTCATGGAGATTATAATTCTGTGTTAACCAATGTCTATGAAATTTATAGAGCCTAAAACTAAGGGGAAAGCATGTCATCTACATTTAATAGTTAAGAATTTATACAGCAATAATATGGTACAATTTTTTAAAAAATAAACTACAGTTGTGTTTAAAAGTTATGAGACACATTGGAACCCTTAGTGGCTATGCCTAGTTAGAGTGCGAAGGAGTAGAACCAAATAAAATCTATTTCTTGAATACGTAATTTGGAGTTGGGGAGTTAGTGTGGAGGGTCTTGGAAGTAAGATCCATAAATGTGATTATGATATTACAGAAAAGCTGTCTGAAGAAAGTTTTTAAAAATTACTATGTAGATGAGAAGGTTGATGAGGGGTTACGTATATGAATAAATAATTTAGAGAAAATGTGACTATTCATAGTATTTTTGAAAATGAAATAACAAATTGACTTACATTACATTTGAAAAAAAATATGATTAGATGCAATTTACTGTGATAAGGCTATCACTTGCCAATGCTAACCTCACTGTCTTAAGAGTGAGGAAGTTCACAGGTAAAATTTTATATTTGTACTCAAGAAATATATCATTTAGTAGGATGGAAATCATGCACACATTGCCCCACAAACACCTCTATGATATGCATGTTAGTACATCAAAGCCTGAGCCCATTCTCATTACAATAACAGCAAATCTCTGTTGCAGACTTACTACGTGCCCCACACTCTGTTAACACTTCATACCGTTATCTCTTTTAATCCTCATGATCATCCTTTGAGGAGAACACTATTGTCATCTCTATTTAACAGATGATAAAACTAAGGATCCAAACAACTAAAAAACTTGGCCAAGCCTGAAGCTTCAGTAAGGAATGGGTGTTCAGTACAGGTTCCTGAATCTTCAAAGCTCTTAACCATTGCTGATGCAGAGAACAAGATGTTATGAGTACACCTGGTAGAATTCTGATTATGAAATATTTCATGGCAGCAATAAACTTTAATGTGTGTCTTTAAAGATGTGAAGAATTTCCACAGAAATAGAATGAAAGGAATTCCAGGATGGAAAAAAGACATGAACAAGTTCATAGATTAGATATGAGAGGTACGTTGAGTAATCTTGTGGAAATGGAGGATTTATGGATGGCAGGAAGAGATGTTCCTTCAAACCTAATAGGTGATGCACTGGGAATGTAGTATGCAATTATGTTATGCTACAGGTACTTTGGAGTGTGTCCTCTAGGCCAGTGGATGCCAAAGATTGAAGAAAAAAAGCAAGTTTGGTAAAGGTGTAGCTTAGGTACACACGAGGCTTCCAAGCAAGATTCACTGTTATATGGGGTCAATGTCAATGATGGAAATGTATCGATCTCTCATTTGGATTGATCAAAACAACTCTGCCTTGTCCTCAGAGATGCCCAGCAGACACACTCTGCATCTCTGCCTGTCTTTGATTAGGAACCAAGCCGTCTTTGCTCCCAAGAGTCATTTAGTGTAATGCTTCTAAAACTTCAATGTGCACACAAATCAACAGGGTGTGTTTTTTAAATGCAGATTCTGGTTAAGTAGTTTGAGATTCTTCATTTCTATCTAACAAGCTCACAGTGATGCAGATGCTGCCAGTTCCGCAGACCACATTTTGCAAAACAAGGCTTTGGTGTACAGCCGAAAGAACTGCTTACCAAGCTGTTCTCTCAAATTCTAAAGATGCTACACTTACCTTAGTCGAAACCTTTCCCTGCCCAAAACATCTGGACTAGCTAACACTCTGAAAAAATTTCTCTGTGTTCTTTAAGGAAAGAAAACAGCCAAGCATCTGGGTGCTGAGATTTTTTTTTAAAGATCATATTAATTACGTAAATAGCACAACACCTACTGTATAACACATATCACGTGAAGAAAATTTGTGATATGACTGTACTAAATAATAATTCTGGCCAGATGCAGTGGCTCACACCAGTAATCCCAGCACTTTGGGAGGCCAAAGTGGGCCGATCATGAGGTCAGGAGTTCAAGACCAGCCTGGCCATTATGGTGAAACTCCATCTCCACTGAAAATACGAAAATTAGCTCAGTGTGGTGGCACATGCCTGTAATCCCAGCTACTTGGGAGGCTGAAGTAAGAGAATTACTTGAACCCAGGAGGCGGAGATTGCAGTGAGCTGAGATTGGGCCACTGCACTCCAGCCTGGGCCTCAGAATAAGACTCTGTCTCAAAATAATAATAATAATGATAATGATAATAATTTTGAAAATAGAAAACATTTTTAAACTATATGAGCTATTATCAAAAATTAAGTGATAGCACTGAAGCTCCTTTTCTAAATAAGCAAGGATCTGACTGAGCTAATACTTTGATTTTTAAAAAATTGTAATGTATTGTAACAACTAAAATGCAGAAGCAACTTCAAGTAGTTCAACTTCATCAAGGAATACAGGACTTTTATCACTATAATCCCTGGTTTTGTCAACTAAAGTAAAAATATACTCAGCCCATGACTTTTAGGAGGGCAAACCATTTCTCAAATACTAAGGTTAAACAGTATCTTGAAGAGTATATTTGAACAACCAAATGAAATCACATCATCAGCCAGTGCACTACAAACCTTGGTTGTTTTTCATGATGAACCTACTTTGAATTCCATATGTTATCTGAATTTTCACCTTATTATATGGGTAATACAATGGAAAATATCACAAGGTCATCTAGAACTACACTTACATCTGACAGAGAATCCTGCAATTTTTCTTACAACTTTCAGATAAGGAGATTCATCAACTTTCCCTGGTAACATAGTTCATTATCTCAAAAACATTTAAAGACATAGGGCACTCCCCCCCAAAATAAAAATAAAAATGCCTTCCACTTTACTCTTAAGTCTCTGAGTTCATTCTCTTCTTGGGCTCTCATCAGACAGAAAACATCTGCTCACTAGCACCCATGTGATTTCCTGTAACTGATTATTGCTATGAACCACTCACTCAATCTTTGCTTCTTCGGGTTAAATCTCAGTTCCTTAGTCTTCTCTCAAAAACTCCTTCACCCAAAGAGTTTTTTTTCTTTTTTGCTTCAGCATCAGATAAACTCCAAATTACCTCTTTCTCTTTACTTTGTGAAGATCCAAATCAGTTATGGAACTCTTAAGATACAGTCAATAGCAGCACAAAAGTTGTTGCTTTGTAGAATATACTCGCATTTCGACATGGCAGAATCCGATTCGTATTTCCTACAGTTCACCTACCATTTCGGACAGGCCTATCTGTGTATACATTTATAAAACTGAGAGTTGAAACATACCTTAAAGGATGTCTGCTCCAAACTTACCCTGTAAATGCTATATGAAAAGCCCCAGAAATTTAAGTTTCTTTCTGTTTTGGTCACAAGATTTTAGAATATTGAGATGAAAACCCCTAACTCTTAATTTTGAATTGCTGGACTCTCCACACAACCAGTACTGAGTTAGTGATTGATACTTAGCTGTGACCCAGAAACAAATGCTTCCACACACAAGTACAGTGAGGTCTGTTGTGTTTAAAATGTGTGTGTTTTTTCCTAGCAGATTTTATTTTTATTGTATTAGGTCGTGTTTATAACTGCTTACCTCTTTAAATTTTCAAAGTACTTTGAATAACTGTGACACTAAATGACAAATATAATATTCAGTTTTAAGGGGCTTTGACAGGTATCCTGTCCAACCCAGAGCTTGAATCTCCTCTGCAGTATTCCCAATGAAGATATAGACATTGAACCTCTTTTTCAAAATTAAACCCGAATCTGCCTCCACTTAGCTATAACTTGTTAATTTTTTTATAAGAGGACCCCCTCGTGGCTGTATTTGTCAGCACCTACTATGTGCTAAAAATCTGCAGCTCCTTCAACTGGAGTCATAATCCCTATATCAGTTCATCCTTCCTCTGGACTAAATATTGTCAACTGTGGAAAGAGATCTGGGCAGAGCCCTGACTTCCCCAGTATAGGGCCATGATTTTCCTTTCTCTTTTCAAAACACTCGTATCAGGCACAACATTCTGACTATACCAAGTATGATATCAGCTGATCCCTCTGGTCTTTTCTCCACAAGAGTCTTTATTAAATTGTTTTTAGTAAGAATTTTCCCTGCCTTAATATACAAAGTTGTTATTTCTGTGTTTGATTTTGGTTGCTTTGGAGATGGTGGTTCTAGTTTTCATTTAGGGGTGAGTTTCTTGTATCTAAGCAAATGATTATATATGTGTATATATATATATATATATATATGTGTGTGTGTATATATATGTGTATATATATATGTGTATATATATATATGTGTGTGTGTGTGTATGTATATATATATACCCATTAGAATTCATTTTATTGGTTACAGTGCAAAATCTCATCTGGTTGATTTTTTTTAGATTGTTAGCTCCTGGATTTGTCACATAATGGATTAATTGCCTCATTTGACTTAGTAATATTGGAAACTTTTAATAAGTGTACCAATTATGTTTTCTGCCAAGTTATTAAATCATCAAACAGGAAGAACTAAAGACACAGTCCCACAATAAACTGTAGCTTCTTCTCCGTAAGCAGATATAAAATCACTAATAAATCCTGGTTTAGAGTGTCTTCATTTGGATGCTTACAAATTCACCCTCACTATTTCGTCATCGAACCTACATTTCCTCCATGTTATCACCAGCATTATTTATTTATGTATTATTTTTATTAATGCATAATATCTGTACAAATTTATGGGGGCACATGTAATATGTTACATGCATAGGATTTGTCATAATCAAATTAGGATATTTAGGATATCAATCACCTCATGTATTTATCATTTTTATGTGTTGGTAGTATTTTAAGTCCTTTTTTCTGACCATTTTGAAAAGTAAAACCCTTTATTGTTAGCTATAACTACTAACTCAGCTATTGAACATTGTATCTTATTCCCTCTTTCTAACTGTATGTTTTTGTACCCATTAACCAACCCCTCTTATCCACCGCCAACACCAACACACCTTTTCCTACTTCTGATTTCTATCATTCAACCTTCTACTTCCATGAGATCAATGCTTTTAGTTCCTTCATATCAGTGAGAACTTGCAGTGTTTGTGTTTCTATGCCTGGCTTATTTCACTTAATATTATAACCTCTACTTCTATACATGTTGCTGTAAATGCCAAGATTTCACTCTGTTTATGGCTGAATAGTATTTTATTATGTATATATACCACTATTCTTTATTTATCCATTGATGGACACTTAGGTTGATTCCATACCTTTTCTATTGTGAATAGTTGTGCAATAGATACGGAGGTGCAAGAATTCCTTAGCTATATGAATTTGCTTTGGATAAATACATAGTAGCGGGATTGCTGAATCATATGGTAGTTCTATTTTTAGTTTATTGAGAAATCTCTATACTGTTTTCCATAATGCTTGTACTAATTTATATTTCCACCAACAGTGTATAACAGTTTCCTTTTCTCTGCATCCTTGCCAGCATCTGTTATTTTTGTCTTTTTGATAATAGATATTCTTACTGGATTAAAATGATATCTCATTGTGGTTTTGATATGCATTTTTCTGATGATTTATGATATTTAGCATTTTTCATGTGCCTCTTGGCCGTTGTTAAGTCCTCCTTTGAGAAATGTCTATTCAAGTTTTTTATGAGATTATTTGTTTTGAATTGTTTATTTTGTTGTTTCTACTGTTGAGTTTTTTGTGCAGCCTTGTTGGATGAATAGTTTGTGCATATGTTTCCCCGTTCAACAGGTTGTCTCTTTACTCAATTATTTTCTTTGCTGAGAAGAAGCTTTTTGATTTAATTAAGTCCCATTTGTCTATTTTTGTTTTTGTTGTCTGTGCTTTTGAGGTCTTAGCCATAAAATCTTTGCCTAGACCAATGTCCTGGAGTGTTCATTTATGCTTTCTTCTAGTAGTTTTATAGTTTGAGGTCTTATGTCTCAGTCTTTAATCCATCTTAATTTTTGTATGTGGTGAGATTTAAGTATCTTTTTTTATTCTTCTACCCATGAATATTCAGTTTTTCTAGCATTATTTATTAAACAAGGTATTATTTTCCCATGTATGTTCTTGGCATCTTTGCCAACAATGAGTTGGCTGGAAGTATGCGGGTTTATCTCTGGATTCTCTGTTCTGTTTCATTGGTCTATGTGTCTGTTTTTATACCAATGGCATGCTATTTTGGTTACTATAGCATTATAACAAATTTTGAAGTCAGATACTGTGAAATCCAGCTTTGTTCTTTTTGCTCAGGATTACTTTGGCTTTCAACTCTTTTTTTTGGTTCCATACAAATTTTAGGGCAGTTTTTTCTATTTCTGTAAATAATGCCATTAGTATTTTGATAGACATTGCATTGAGTCTATGAATTGCTTTGGGTAGTATGGTCACTTTAACAATGTTCTTTCTTCTGATCCATGAGCATGGGATGTCTTTCCATTTGTCCCTGCTGTTGTCAACAAGATTATTTTGTAAGGCTTTGTCAGCTATCTTAATTTTTAAAATAAATTAGTTTCTACTCTTAGTAAGTCAATGATTATTTGGGGTGAACATATGCTGATTCCTATTGCTAATGTATTCGACTTCTTAAAAATCACTGAATATACTTTGATATCACATAGAAATTGTTAAATATGCCACACTTTTGACTGCAATATGTGGAACTCCCCTTCTTTCCACTTTTGAAAATCATGACAGTTGCTCCATTCCACCTTACCCAAGTTCTATCTGGTTACGTCTCAGTTCATCAAAGATTAATAAATAGTAGCTGAGACATAATCTCATTGGCAAATTATCATCATACTCCAAACACAGCTAGCTTAAGACAGGAGACTTGGCTTATAATTAAATACTGTTAAATTTGCTTTTACCTACCCATGACTTATGCTGGAACTCAGCTCTTCCTAGAGCCAGCCTTCACAGGATTCATACCAAAGAGAGAGAGAAAAAATTTTGCTCAACAATCTATACCAAACTTTCATGTCAGGCACTATTCTGATAATTGAATTTTTTTTTCAATTAATAAGAAACCCATGAAAAATATATATCCTTATAACTTATGTCCCTTATGTAACATTGCTAAAAATCACATAGTACCTCAGCAGCAGAAAAAGGATGGCCTTTTATCTGTGTTCTTCACAACTCACAATCACCTACTTAAAAATATTTTCTTATTCTAATTTAAATTAAGATTCACTAAGGCATAGGCACTTGTATTAATGTTAGTAATTTTATTTTAACAAATGTATAGTGTTGATAACTTTATTGTAAGAATTTAATTTAATCATCTTCTTTGATCTAGCTAACCTTTCAGAGATGAACAGGAAAACTTACCAACCTTTTATCTAATCAAAAATAAAAAGACTTTCTGGTGTTTAGGCCAAGCAGAAGATCCCACCCAGTTTTCTTGGTGTGACTCGGTGTCTTTATGGTGGGGTGGCTACTTTCTCCTAATGTTTCATTGCTTCTACTTTATTAGTCAGTTTTGCCTTGATTGAGAAATAAATCCTTTTTTCCCCTGCTCAGACTACCTGAGCAAGGCAAGGAAGCTTAGTTAGAATCTTCGCATTGAGCTGGATCTTGAAGTTGAGTTCACTATTGTTACTGTAAAAAGGAACATAAAAAGAAATGCAGTTCATGTCAGCAGCATCCATCTGAATAAAAGTACCTTTGCTCTGGAAACTTTTCTTGTTTGGCCAAGAGTTCCTTACTGGAATTTCACTCTCAGGCTGATCGATGTCCTCACTGGGTGTATCAGTTCAAATAGAGATGAGGAACTACTGTGCATATCATGGAATGAGGAATTATAATAGGGATTTGATTTTATATCACTGAGGAAGAAATAGAAGGAATAAGAGTCTGAAAGGAGGAGTTGGAGAATTAGGAAAAAGTTATTCACCAGCCCTCCTGAAGCAAGTCATATCCAGCTACTGGAGTGAGTTTACAAAGGAGTATAGTGGACAGGTCTATGGAGGTCTTGTTTATGCATCTGGTGATGGCCCATCTGGGGAGAGGAAGGACATGCTTAGTCCACCAGCACCTTGGCGTCTCTTTCCACTGCCTCTAGCCATGATGCCCTTTAGAAAGCAAAGGCTGCTGCTTCATTTTCATCTTCCAAAGCTTTTTTTCTTTTTTTTTTTTAAGTCCCCCCCACCCCACCCCCGGCCCTTTTGCTGTATGGGCTAAGAATGAACACATGCATCTTCCAATCTTGATCAACGTTCCTGTTAGCCAGTTCTAAACAAGAACTATATAAGGAGAGGAATTTTGGGAAATATAGTTTCATTTTCCAACCTAACCAAGCTGACACAGTCCAAAACCACCCTGGGATATATCTTCTAAATATAAAGTTCTATACACTGTCTTCTATCAATCCTGTTTCTTAGCAAATATTTTTAATTCTATATTATAATTTTTTATTTTATTATATCATACACTTAAATTTTCAATAATTATTTATATAATTTGGTAAACCATGAGAGGAAGAATTCTGTCTAATTTAAACTATATTCTTAACCCTATGCCTGGTGCCTGTTTCTGTATCTGTCTCCTCTGACTGCCTTCGTTTTCTTGGTGTGCTTTGCCAGTTCTGGTGACAATACCACACCATTCTATTTGCTGTGTGTATGTAATTCATTGTAAAATCTTCTTGAAAAATTTCTCCCCAAACATTTACATTATTTTTTTCTTTTCAGGGCTATTATCACATAGCTTCCCTTCCAGATGTGTTTCAGAATCATTTTCTCTTTATTCCCGTCCTAAAAGTTCCATGAAAATTTTATCAGAATTGCATTCAGTTTTTATATTAACTGAAAAAGCGTTTTTCTCTTTAAAATACTGAATTTTCTGAGCCAAAAATATGTAGTTTAATCTAGCTTTCCTTGTTGTTGCTTTATTTGTTTGGGTTTTTTTAGAGACAGGGCCTCCGTATCTTGCCCAGGCGAGAGTGCAGTGGCACAGTCATAGCTCACTGCTGCAGCCTTGATCTCCTGAGCTCAAGTTCTGCCCTTCAAGCCTCAGCCTCCAGAGTAGCCAGGACTATAAGTGTGCACCACTATTATCAGCTAAGTTTTTTACTTTTTGAAAAGATGGGGTTCTCATTATGTTGCCCAGGCAGGTCTTGCACTCCTGGCCTGAAGCAATCCTCCTGCCTTGGCCTCCCAAAGCCAGATGACTCTTTAAGTAGAAAATTGCTGCATTTTCTGAAGTGTGATTTTATGTATTATGTTTCAGCGTTTGCACTTCAGATTTACTTTTCTTATTGTATTGCTCTGGCTAGGACATCCAAAACAACAAAGAAAAATTACTGCAATAATGACCATTTTTGTCATGTTCTTTACTCTAAATGGAAATGGTCTTTTTCTTTTTTTAACCACTAAGTTAATTGTTTTCTCATACATGCCATTTGTTATTTAAGGAATATTTCTTCCTTATGTTTGTAAAATTTATGTTTTTATTTGAGTCAGATATGAGTGACAAGTTCTACCAAAGGCTTTTTCAGTATCTATGAAAATGATCATGTGATTTTTATCTCTACTCTCTTCAATATACTATATTAGTAAAAATATCTTAATTTATATTCTCTCTGTATTTATACAATAAAACATGCTTAATGACAATTTTAAAATTATTGGATTTAATTTGCTAAAATTTTATTTATAGTTTCTCCATTTTATATTCATAAGTGAGATTGGTGAATAGTTTTCAGATATGGTTTTCTCTCTGTTGTGCTTTTATTTCCAGTTAGTTTAGCCTTTCCAACTATTTATGTTTTGTCTTTTCAAATTATTTTCCCTGTGATTTCCCAAGTATCATATTCATTTGAATTTTTAATCTCTCAAAAAAATGTTTTTCATGAGAGGATATTTTTTTTCTCATTCCAGATAAACACTTTCTGCCCATTTCTTATGAGGGCTATATTTCAAACCAAGGGATGATCATCCCAATGTGATAATTTATGACTCAGAAAACATATATACTCTCTACTCAATTGCCCCTTTACCATTTTTAAGTTTATTCAGTGAAGACTTACTGTTGAGTGTAAAAGGAGTAACATAACGGGACCTAAGGGGTGAGAGTTAAGTTATTTTAAGACAGACTTGAAATATATCACCTGGCTTTTAGAAACTTAAAATGTGGCTGGAGAAATGGCATACACTTCTGAAATAATTTAATAAAAGTACAAATAAGAGTATTCCTAACACTTCATGACAAAGCATAAAATGAGTATGGAAATGCAGAGAAGATGTGCGTAAGTGCTGAGTGACAAAAGTTAAGAGGAATTAGAAAAGGCTTAAGGGGAGAGTGAGTTCTGAGCTGAATACTGAATGAAGGCACATATGAGAGGTTGGAGCTGTGAGATAATATTTTGAATGGTAGGTGAAAAGGCAGGAGAACAAGAATAAGTAGATTCCTGGATAGATGATAATACTCAGATTCATTTATCTGAGGCTACAGGAGACATCCTAGAAAGCTTAATAAATGAAATCAGAAAGAGTGGAATGGTAATCTTGTGTTCAGGCCTGTGGTTGAGGCCAAGCCCAGCCTGCCCCCGAAAGTCACAGCTACTTTCAAACTGTCTCCTAAAGCTCTTCTGAGTTTGGCTCCTATTGGCTCAATACCCAAAAGAGGCAAGCCCACTGTGGCATCCCGAAAAAATGTGGTTTAGATTTGGCCTTGAATGGACACATACTACCATAATTAATATGTAGGTGCATATACACGTTGAATATCACTATTCCGAAAATCCAAAGTCAAAAATGTTTCAAAATCTGAAACTTTATGAGCACCAATATGAAGCTCAAAGGAAGTGATCATTGGAACATTTCAGATTTCAAATTTTCAGATTAGAGATGCTTAACTGGTAAGTATAATGCAAATATTCCAAAATCTGCCTCTCCCCACCCAACTGATAAATGAAATCTGACACACCTGTAGTTCCCAAGCATTTCAGATAAGGGATACTCATTCTGTATCTCTCTTTCTGTCTTGTCTCTCTCTCTCTCTCTCTCTCTCTCCTCTCTTTCTCTCTCTCTCTCTCTCTCTCTCTCTCTCACACACACACACACACACACACACACATACACACACACACATTTTGTTTCTGAGTACAGTGGAATAGTCTTACAGTGTCTTAATCTGGGAGTGGGGTAACAATTTACCTTAACAAGCATGACTTATAGGTCACCATATATAAATGAAACAATGCCTGAAGATAAGCTAATGCCATGAAAGATATGAAGCATTCTGGGATGTAAGGAAAAAACTATATCTGATCCTATGACATCATTTCTGTGATTCCATATGCAAGCCAAACCATGAGAAGCATAAAGAGCAAAATGCTACACCAGTTGAATTCTCAGACAAATCCCCTATCTAAAAGAAAAAAAACAATCTGATAGTAATTATTAACTTTGGGACTTAGCAGCCTTTAAACAGTCACCTCTGCAAATGTGACAGTCTTTGTACCATTATGTGGTACCAAAGAGCCATTGTACTGTAAAGGCCGAAGGAAAATATCCTCTTCACCCTCTGAAGGTTCACTGAAAATCTAGCAAATGGTAGATCCATAGGACACAAGACACACAAAATATATTAATGCACATACATGTGCACAGAAGTCATGCAAAATATGAGTTCAAAGAGGGGCCAGATGGTTGATGGCTACATACTCTCCTTGGCCAGGCATGGTGGTTTATGCCTGTAATCCCAGCACTTTGGGAAGCCGAGATGGTTGGATCACGAGGTTAGGAGTTCAAGACCAGGCTGACCAACCTTGTGAAACCCCATCTGTACCAAAAATACAAAAAATTAGCCAGGCGTGGTGGTGTGCACCTATTATCTCAGCTGCTCAGGAGGCTGAGGCAGGAGAATCGAACCTGGGAAGTGGAGGTTGCAGTGAGCCAAGATCACGCCACTGCACTACAGACTGTGTGAAAAAAAAAAAAAAAAAAAAAACTCTCTTCATAGTGGAGAGATGGGTGGACCCAAGAGGTGGGAGAGGCAGACACTAAAGAAGGTGAGGGGTGAGTAGTGGAGCTGCACAGAAACAAAGATGCAGGTGAAGTCCCCCAGCCAATGTCTTGGAGCTGCCCTCAGAGAACAGAGGCAAAATCTGTCTGGGTGAGGTGAGGACTCCCAGTCTCTTCTCTGGAGGTTGATCTTTCCTGGTCATAACCAGGAGATCTCTAGGGAGCTAGGAAGAGTGCTTAAGGTAATCACTATTTTTCCCCCTGAAACGTAACTTTCATGGTCAGATAAGAAAATTCCATCGGGAATCTCTCCCTGCACTTGGCGGACAAGGCAAGGATCTTGATCCTGAAGCAGGTGCGGTAGCCTCTGAGCATGTGAAGGTGCCAGTCTTTGGGGCAGAGCTTGCTGAGCCCCAACAGAACCTTGTGACAACCATAAGACATAACAAAAGCACAGAGAACTAACTCTGCTTTCTTCTGACCAGAAAAGGCTCTCTAGGTATTAAAGAACGTTGAAGCAAATAAGAATTATCTTTGCCCTGTGGCACTCTCTCATGTCCCCTTGGTAAACTAAAACTAAAATTCTAAGCATCCCACTGACTGATAGATCCCTTCTTCATCAAGGTGACCCCAGAAAAACCTTAAAAACTGAATTTCCAGCCATGACTGGAAGGGAGGCTAGACACGCCTTGTTCCACCCCCTCCCTGTTTGAATTTTAGGCACAATAAGACCAGCATCAATGTTAAAATAGAGATCATAAGACTGACAGAACAGACTCTTTGTGACAATTAAGATACCAAATGATAAACAAGACCTAACACCATGCCAGGCAAGGATTGAGCCTCACCTGTAGGCCATCATCATCTTGCTACATCCATCCTTATCTTAAACATGCCTTTCTGCCGACTCCACATTTTAGACAGAGCCTTACTCCTTTAATCAACTACATATTAAAGAATCTCTGAATCAGCCTATTAACCTGTACACCCTGCTTCAAGATGTCCTGCCCTTTTGGGCCGAACCATTATATACTTTTCATGTGTTGATTTGTCTTTCCTGCCTTCTCAAAATGTATAAAACCTAGCCAGGCATGGTAGATGGCACCTGTAGTCCCAATGACTCAGGAGCCTGAGCCTGAGGTGGGAGGATCACTTGAGCTCTGGAGGTCAAGGCTGGAATTAGCTGAGATTGCACCACTGCATGCCACAGAGTGAGACCCTGTATCAAACACAGTAATAATAATACTAATAAAATATAAAATCAAATTGTAATCTAGGCACTTTGAGATCACTTACCCAAGGCTTCTTGGGTTTGTGATTTTTTTCTGGTCCACAGTCACTTATCATATTGGTTCAGAATAAACCTCTGTAAAATATTTTACAGAGTTTGGATTTACTGTTAACACCCTTAAATTAAAGAAAGCACTAACTGGGGAGCTACTTAGATCTAAATCTGAATCTTTATCACCCTCTGATGAGAATTATCATCATCCCTTATTTGCCTCTGATCTTGGATGATTATGATTTATAATATATGTTAAGTCCCTAGCCCTGTGTTGAGTACTAAGAACAGAATTCCATGAATGGTAGATCTCTTATTTTCTTCCTCATCATCGAGGTAACCACTTAAAGAGCTCTTGCTAGATGCCAAGCACTGATCCGAGCACTTTACATCTGCTCCTTATTTAATCTTCACGACAACTCAGTGAGATAGGTTACTATTAAGACTCCAATTTTCTGAATGGGAAATTTGCCTGAGGAAACACAGTTAGTAAGCAAAGAAGCCAGGATCAAAACCCACACTCTATAGTCTACCACTGTACTTTCTAGGTACCATGCAGAAAGCGTCTCCCATCTTCTAATTTTTCTTTTGGTTTCTTTAGAGACAGGGTCAAGCTCTGTTGCCCAGGCTGAAGTGCAGTAGTGTAATCAGAGCTCTCTGAAGCCTAAAATTCCTAGGCTCGAGCAAGCTTCCTGCTTCACCTACCAAAGTAATTAGGACTATACTATAGGCACATACCACCATGCTTAGCTAAATTTTTAACATTTTTATAGAAAAGAGGTTTTACTATGTTGCCCAGGCTGGTCTCAAGCTGTTGGCCTCAAGCAATCCCTCTGTCTCACCCTCCCAAAGTGTTCCGATTACAGGCATGAGCCACTGCACCTGGCCCTGTCTTTTAATTTTGACTGCATAGCATGTAGCACAATTAAAACCACCAGCTCCATTTCTGGCAAACTCCAGCCATTGCTAATTTTGGTGTTTAGGCAAGCCCTGAACACTGCTGGGATACTGGTTAGACGGTATGGTATAATGTGAAATATGAAACTGATGCGCTATCCACTGTGCTAAGAGGGCAATTAACAGGAAATATATTTGGTCTTTGTCCCAGTTCTTGTCACAGAGCTCCTAAAATCCTTAGAATTTCCAGAGTGCCAGAACTGTCTTTTGTTATTTATAGACCCCCCTTTATTTGTTTATTTATATTTTATTATTATTGTCACTCTGTCACCCAGGCTAGAGTGCAGTGGCCTGATCTTGGCTCACTGCAACCTCCACCTCCTGGGTTCAAGCAATTCTCCTCCCTCAACCACCTGAGTATCTGGGATTACAGGCGTGCGCCACCATGCCTAGCTAACTTTTGTATTTTTACCAGAGATGGAGTTTCGCCATGTTGGCCAGGCTGGTCTTGAACTCCTGACCTCAGATGATCTAGCCCATTTCGGCATCGCGAGGTGCTGGGATTGCAGGCATGAGCTACTAGAGCCCACTTTATAACACCTAAGTTTATGCTAATGAAGGACTTAAGACTGGGCACCTCAGCTAGACGCAGGATGGAGATGGTGACCAGAAAGACCAAGCAGTTATAGGATTTCAGGGTTGGGATTTTCAGCCCCAACTACCCACCTCCAGGAGACATGACTAGAGATCAAGCTTTATACAAAGTGTCAGACAAGGAGAAGTGCTTTTGGGTTGCTGAACAGGAAAAGGAGGTGATTGCTAAGCTTCCAGGCTGCTGAACACATGGAAGTGCTGGGAGGGTGGTCTGCCACCCTTTCCCCAATACCATGTCCTATGCCCTACACCTCCCTTTACCTGGCATGCCATGCATATCCTTTGTAGAATGTAAATTTGTTTCCCCGAGTTCTGTGAGCCAGCCCAGCAAATTAATAGAACCTAAAAAGGGGATTGTGGACTCCAATTTACAGTGAGTGGGTCAGAAGTATATGTGACAGTCTGCTTCTGAATATCGGCATCAGAGATGGGGTGTGGTCTTGTGGGACTGAGCCCCAACCTGAGCACCCTGACTCTATCTCAGGTAGAAAATGTCAGAATTGAACTGAAGTATGAGATAGTCAGCTGGTGTCCCCTGGAGGATTGCTTGGTCTGTGTGGAAAGACCCCCCACACATTTGGCTATCACACGTGTTCTGTGTTGAGTGTGGTAGTAGAGAGAAAAAGCAAATTATTTTTTGTTTTAGAGGTGGTAGAAGAAGGGGCTCACTTTTGTCCAGTCACACAAAAACAATCTGGTTTGCTAAACACTAAATAGAATGTTGTTCCTAAAAGCGTTTTCAAGACTATGTTTGCAATGTGGTGCTTTTTAAAAGCAAACTCCAACAACAATTAATTATACTGTGTATATTATCAGTCATCATTATTTGTTAAGTTTCTTAAATGGTTAGAGTCAAGAGGTCCAAGCTGCAAAGTATAACTTCTGTCTTTAAGAACAGAAAAGAAAATACAAATAGAAACGTTACTGCTAATGAGTGGAAACAAACAAAAAATCATCTTAACAGAGAAATGAAGATAATGAAAGGAAACCTGTCCATTCCATCGCAGACATTTCAGTCTAGACCCAGAAGAATAAGCCTTTCTTAGTTAATTCTCAACATTTTTTAGGAAAGGATAATTAAACATTCAGAAGCATTCGGTACCTAGAATGGCTCTAAGCTGAACCATATTCTTCTTAATCTCTGCTCTCGGAGAGAGGAAAGAGAGGGCATCTTCGGCTTTCACCGAGAATCGTCCTCAATGGGAATTTCTGGTGATATTTAGAGGCAAGTTCCCTCTGCTTATGGTTTCTGCTTACTCTGTGCCAGATTCTCTGCTTGGTCCTGGGGTTCGAGTACAAAGAAATGGCTCCCGTACTGCAGTAACTTAAGAGTCTAGTTGTAGGCAGACAAGACTATGTAAAAGATGATTGCAGGACCTCATGATACATGCTTTCATGGGGCATGTACAGAATATCCTGGAAACCCTCAGAAAGAAAGTGAACCAGTTTCTCCAGGAAGGGAGTGCAACTGGAATGAGCTGTTTTTAAAGCTCAGGGGCTGGATAACTTGTACGGTAGGCAAATTGCCCTGAACAAGACAATGTCTTCAGTGTCGTGGTCAGGGGAAACATGCCTACGTAGCTTCCCAAGTTCTGTCCTCTTCCCTGGGGGGTATTTATTGTTTTGATGGCCACATTTCTATGACACGTTTTTTGACTTTTTTAAATGCCTCTTATTTTTCCCACAATGAAATAATCGATTTTAAATCATGTCTGAAGTCTCTATCCTACTTTGGCTTTAATCATAACAACAAAAATTGCATTTTACACACCAAAAACAACTCATAATTTTATAAAATGAAACATGAAGGTAAAGTGGGGCATCGGGGATGGTGTTTATAAATGCAGTGTGAAGAATTTTATTTATTGAGATTTCTGGCCTTTTTGGTGATCAAATGTGAATCTCAGGAAAGTAATATAGGAATAAAAGTAATTGGTAATTTTAGCCTACTCTTAACCCCACTGTAGGCTTCCCAGCACGTTTTAAGAAATGAGAGAGAAAAGAGCATTCGGCAGTAAGGAATGGGTTATTATTTGGAGCTATGTTGAATGCGAACGCAATTTTACTGGCGTTAAACAAGTGATGCAGGTAGCTGTGTTCCCTGCACTAGAGACCCTTATTATATCTCATATAAAGTAGTTAATTGCTTCCAAATTAAGCTCAAAACAGACAGAGAAATTTCTGTTTTAACTAGTACTAAAACAAAAGTAGGCAATGGGTAACTGTTGTGTTTTTACCTGAGTCTGTGGATTCTCAAGAATATTCATTTATTTAACAGGCAAAATTAGGCATGTATCCTCCAGGGACAGCTACTCTTAGGACACACAGACAGAAATGCAATTTTCTCTCTAATTTCTTTGATGGATTCAGTAAAGATTCCTATTAGTCTACATGATAACAGTGTTTCTCAGTTTCCAACTGCATTTTGGCTTACATATAATAAACCCATTCAAATAGTATTGAGTCTTCCTTTCAAAGTAATCCGAATCCATTGACATTATATTAAATGATACTGTTTTAAGCTAAGTCACAGATGTAATAACACAGTGTGATTTTTCTCTTAAAATTGTTAAGGTCAAGAGAATATCCTTAAGATTAACTTTGTTAGAAGAAAAATATCTCAACTGCTTTTAAATAGGAAAACATAAACATTACTGTGTATTTGGAAGCTTTTATTTTGGCTCAAACACAGAAGTTTAAATTTTCATGAAAGTCATAGAATGTTATAAGGAAATTCTCTGAACAAATTCACAATTTACTGGTAAGCTCTTCATCATGAATTATGCTTACTTAATCTCAAAAGCAATATACCAGAAAAGAAGATAAAAACATAAATAAGTCCACATTGTGGTATTAAACTAGGTCCTGTCAACCTAAGTTGATAGGGAAAAATACATATTTTTTAGCATACAATTATGTTTGAAAATTTGATTGCTAATGGCTTTCTGTATTCATATCAAGGTCAGATGAGCAATTGTTTATGAGTAATCTGAAATCTTGACTAGCCTCTTCCAACAGGTTTTATAGCTTCTATTTATGTTAGACATTTTGCCATTTCTAATGTTTCTCCCTCATAGTTTTTTTTTTTTTTCCATAAGAGCAATGCAATACATTTTGTCAAATTTCCACTTGCTTTCAAAACCCTTCTTTATTTTACTGGAGAGCTTGCAATTAACCCACTTCTCCCTATTGAGAAGCATCTCTGTAATAACAGCTTTCCTGGCAAAGCTTTTGTTAGGTAGATTTTCAAATCAAGAGCCCATAAAGGTTGGAAAAAATCCAGTCATATTAAAGTTCAGCAAATCTCTTTCAAGGTCATATCCCTTGAGGTTATAAAGTTGTTGTGTTTTTTTTTTCCCTGTGAAAAGATTGCCAAGTCATTTTTCATATTAAAAAAAAATAAATTAAGACGAACACTGTTACCTGTTTTACCAAATGTTGGAAGAGACGCTAAGATTTTACTTCTTCCAAAAATTGGCAAGGAAGAGATTTTCTGCTCCCTTTGCCCCTTTGAAGCTTGGGAGCAGGAAGGGTGAGACTTCTGTAAACTGCGCTAGGCTCATTCATGCAGCCGGGGCTGGCTGGCGATCCAGCTGCATGAAAGAGCTTAATAGTCAAAGGGCATGGTAATTCCCTCCATCTGCCTTTTCTTTCTTCTAAGGCAAAATCTTCACCTGGTGTTTTTGATTCATGTGTTCTAATTATGATGGCTGCCATCAGCAGCCCTGTGGGTGACACCACAAACTCACTGAGCCCACAGAGCATGCTGAGGCTTGTTAAGCGACCATGTCAGCCTGATTTTAGGGCCCATTTTGCAGCTCTCCACAGGCCTATCTAAAAGCATCAGGAGTCTCAGTCTTGCAGGACAAGTGCATTGTCTTTCTAAATGTCTCTTCCTGATAAGCAAATCCAAATATGGTTCATTCACTGTGGCTTTGAAGGCACAGTGGGGAACTTGGCTTGCATGGTGGATACAACAAAATGCTTAATATTATCACTTGGTATAGAGCTAAAGAACTCAATTTCCAATTCCAAGATGAAAACCTTTGCTCCCCAGCTATGATCAAGAGTTTGAAATTTAAATCAGGAGTCTTGAAAGCTATTCTAACTCTCAAAAGGGCTGGCTTTCCCATACATACAAAGAAGAAAATGCTGTGCTTGCATGAGTATCTGAATCAAGAAAAGCTCACATCATTTTAGCAAATGGAATACTTGCCTCTTTCAATTGGAATACTGTTGAGTATTTTTCAGTGTTTTCAGTTCATTTGTTTTATTGTATTTCCCATTATTTAGATTATGATCAGGGCTGGTCCTATAGTCCTTTTTTTATTACTTTATATACCTCCTATTGTTTTAGTGTTTCCAGATTAATAACCCCTGGCAACATCCAACAACATTTTGATTTAAGATAAGTACAAAACAAGCAGCAAAAATAAGCTTAGCAGCATCTTTAGCACTCCACTCCCTTTCTCTGTTATTATACTTTAAATATCTTGAGTCACTGTTTTTATTTTTCCCCCAGCTTTATTGAAGTATAATTGACAGATAAAATTATATATTTTTATGGTGTACGATGTGATGTTTTCACATATGTATACACTGCAAAGTCATTATCCCAATAAAACTAATTAACATATCCATCACTTCACATAGTTGTGATCGTGTGTGTGTGTGTGTGTGTGTGTGTGGTGAGAATAGTTAAGATCTGCTCTCTTAGCAGATTTCAAGTGTGCAATAGATTAGTCATGATGCTGTGCATTAGATCTCCAGAAATTTATTCATCCTGTGTTACTGAAACTTTGTACCATTTGACCAACGTCTTCCCATTTCCCCCACATCTCAGCCCTTGGCAACCACCATTCTACTCTCTATTCCACGAATTGGACTCTTTTAGATTCCACATACAAGTGAGATCTTGCAGTATTTGCTTTTCTTTGCTTGGTTTATTTTTTATTTCACTTGACATACTGTCCTCCATGTTCATTCACTGTCTCAAATGACAGCATTTTCTTTTTTTTAAGGCTGAATAATATTACTCTCTCTCTCTCTCTCTCTCTCTCTCTCTCTCTCTCTCTCTCTCTCTCACCATTCCCACCCCGTGTGTGTGTGTGTGTGTGTGTGTGTGTGTGTGTGTGTGTGTGGCATTTTTAAACTACTTTTATTTTGTGGTATTTTGAAGAACATTCTAGTTCTGTCTTGGTTGAGTTGGATTAAAGAAATTTAGTTGATGTAAGAAAATCACATTTGGGATTCATTTCAGGAACTGAAACCTAATATAATCTCCAGTAATTTGCAAGTTGTATCTCAAGTTACTTCAGAGCAACTTTTTCAAAGGTTGTATTTCTTATCCCTACTCCAAATCCTGGCTACATCAGTTCAGGAATTCACTGAAGAAATTCACTTACTAGTTTGCAAGGTAATTCAGGTTGGCAAACTGTTCTATAGTTAACACCTACACTAACAGCAATAACCTGCAACCCCTTGTATAGTCGGCTATTCTGATAGTTTATTTAGGCAGAATCATTTCTACCTTTGCATGCTTGCTAGGGGGTTTTTCTGTGTCTCTCAATATTCACTTTTGTCTTGGTCAGTTCAGGCTGCTATCACAAAAATTCCATACACTGAATGGCTTAAATAACAGAAATTTATTTCTCATAGTTCTCCAGGCTGGGAAGTCCAAGATTAAGGTGCTGACTGACTGGGTTCCTGGTAAAGATCCCTTTCCTGGTTTATGGACAGATACCTTGTTTGTCTCTGCTAACATTGCAGAGACAGAGATCATCTCCTCTTTGTCTCTTCTTATAAGGCCACTAATCCTGATCACAAGGGCTCCACCCTCATGACCTAATTACTCCCCAAAGGCCCCACATTGTAATACAATCATATTGATTACTAGGGCTTCAACATATGAATTTCAGGGGATGTAAACATTCAGTCCATAGCAACTTGGCCTAAACAAAGACTGATGTCACGTGTTGCATTCAGTCAACTCTTTCAGGGGATGATTCGTACCAGTTGCTGGGCTATTGAGCCATCACCAAGTGGTTGATGTAATTTGGTTGTGCCAATGGTGAAAACAAATATTTCCTCAACTGATAACTCAAAAGACAAATAATAATTGAGAAAAATATCAAAGTAATAAATAGCATGGCACATGGGAAAGGAAGAGGAGATGGAGGTGAACCTGGAGAGGTAGACAAGGTGCCAAAGAGGGTATTATATGCCATGTAAAAATACCTTTACATGACAGGAATCCATGGGGAGGTATAACCTGGATAAGACGTGGGTTGGATTTGTGTTTTAGATAGCTGTCTCTTGGTACCTAGGCAGAAAATGACTCCAATGGGCAAAGCACAGAAGCAGAAAGACCCAGTAGGGAGTCACTGTAATATCCAGACAAGACAGGCTAGAGGTCTAAGTATGGGAAGAATGGGGATGGAATATGTCTGTGAGTATTTGGCAAATGATTGGATATGAGATACAGAATAAACAGTGGCATCGGAAATGTTTTATGTTTGTTGTCATGAGTTGCAGCTGCCAGCAACCAAGGTAGAGAATCAAGGAGGAGGAGCATAATAGTATTAACTATAACAGAGAGTTTGAATTTCTTATTGTTACCTGTGTTCCTTATAGTCATCCATTTCTTCCTTCTTTCATCGAAAGTGTATTAGACAGCCACTAGGTCTAGGACTCAATCAAAGCAGATCCCACAAGTGCCCTGCCCTCGCTAGACAGCACATTCATGAATTATTCTAGAAGACAGAGACACATACTGCAGGAAAAGCTCAAATGGAAGTTTGTGATGGCCAGTGGCGGAATGATTACTTTCAGCTGGGAGTTCAGCAGGAATAACCAATGAGACGGTCTTTGGGGAAACCCTTGAAAGTGGGATAGCATTTAGGCATGTGGAGAGTGACCTGAAGATCTTCCAGGCAGAGAGTGCAGCACAGATGGCCAGGGTTCTGCCAGAGGCAGGGATGTGAGCTTCACACTAGAGGATGGACCCCAGGAAGGGGAGGGGTGGGGCCCACACATGAGAGATGGAGTCGAATTAATCAGTGGGATGATGTCATGACTTGACCATGAAGGGGTGGGAGAGATTATCACCTATGATGCAGCCTATATAGTCAATAGGAGTGAGTTCATAAAACAAAAGTATGAGCGGTTTGGAACCTGTCCAGAACACTGATGTTGCATAAAGTGGACAACCTCAACTAAGAAATGGATTCTTCATTCCAAAGGGTGATGTTGCATCACCACTTTCTTTTCATCCTACCCAGATATATTAATCTACTTTTATATCTCAGGGAATTCTTATATCCTATCAGGGCAAGTCTAAAAACTGCCCTCTGTATTTTCAGGGAATGATTTTTGGACGTTGTACTGCTTCCAGGTTGTGGGTGAGTTTATTTCAGATGGCAAAGGGGGAGGCCCACAGGCCAGGGTGTGAGCCCCTCCCCAGTCCAGGGCCCACGTAGTGCCCAGTGGACAAGGTTTTACTATTTCGAAATATGCTCCCTCCCCTTTTCTTTGTGGATAGGGATTTTTCTTTGTAAAAGGGAGAGTGTTTTTAATCTCTTTTTTTTTTCCTTTTTTTTTTTTTTAACTGGTCCCTTCCTCTCAATTCTAAAAGAAGTCTATGAAGCTTACCTTGCTACTGATAACGTGACCCCTACTGCTCACCATGGTCAACATTGCTTTCAGTATTGAACTGCAGGCAGCAAAAAAGGGCCAATACATAATGGCGAAAGGGACACCCCAGGAGAACAGAGAAGGGGCCTTGGACTCCAGATAGGGCTCCCGAGACCATTGTCTTCTTGCTCTCTGATGGAAGCTGACACACCTTCTCCTTCCTCTCCTTTTTCCTCTGGTTGTTTCTGATTTTTTATTTAGTATAGCAGACTCTATTGGTGTTACTAATTCAGTTCTTCAGCAAAACATACACACGTATGTGTATATATCTAATGGTAAGGCTGCTCCATCTTTCCCCAACATGTTATTTATTAGCCAAGAGCTTGTATTTAGTTCATAGGCATTAACAAAAAAAATTGGCAAGAGGACTTGGGCCCAAGGAGGAAGACACATCATAGCTGAAGTGTCTAAATATGTGTTTGAACTCATCCTCCAGAGCCTTCACAGTGACTATTTATTTTCAGTGAATAAGGACTACTAACAGCTAGACTGAAATTAGGTTCTGTTATTGCCATGCATGGCTCTCTAATGTGGGGGCTTCTCCCTGGGGGAACCATAACACTGCCTTGACAATAATGTGGTAAGAAAAGAGGAAGGAAACTGTGAGGCTATAACCCTACCTGTGTTTTCTGACTATGAGAATAAATTTGGAACCAGCTTTCTCTGTTTTCTATTTTCTCTGGTGACATTTATGGTTCAGAAATGAAGTTGGGGAAATGGATGATAGAATCTACATTTTTCAGCAATTTTCACTCTTCTGTCTTTTATCATTACTTACTCTCTTTCATTCCTATTTTTCTTCTTCTCTTGAAAAGCTCGTGTTAAGGCATATATTAAAAGAGAGAGAGAGAAAGAGTGTGTGTGTGTGTTTGTGTGTTTGTGTGTGTGTGTGTGTGTGTGTACTTTTGTCTTTTTTACTCTTAGGAATCAGAATCACAGAACTCATATGCTGATAAGTACAACAGCTGAGTCTCAACCAACCTCTTATTTTACAAATGAGGAAACTGAGGCACAGCAAAAAGCATCATCTTGAGTCATGCAAGTTGGAACTCAGCTTTCTTTTTTTTTTTTCTTTTGAGATGGGGTCTCTTTCTGTCACCCAGAAAGAGAGTGCAGTGTCAGGATCTCAGCTCACTGCAAACTCCGCCTCCTACGTTCAAGCTCTTCTCCTGCCTCAGATTCTCAAGTGGCTGGGAGCCCAGCTTTCTTGACTTTATATTGGGCTTCTACCAGCACATCTTGGGATAGCATCATGGTGCTGAGGAAAGACCCTCATGAGTTCCACAGGAAAAGAAGATTGAATACCTTCTCTTCTAAAATTCTAAATGTCTTAAGGTACATTCCTTTTTAAAAGCCAAAAACCAATTCAGGCTGGCATAACTGTTGTTTCAGATTGTTTCACGTATCTCTGGTTCCCAAGTAATGCTTTTTTATTAGTTTGACTTTCATTTCCCTTCTTTATAGATTTGGGTTAGTATATATTATGTTGCCTTGTTGGGCTGTTATTATACATCAAAACTGGCATAAATCCAGAGGCAACAAATTAGAAATATTGACTTTTCTGCTGGGCTAATAAAAACGATGGTATGTGAGTTAACAAATGTAGTTTTAATTTTATAACTAATGTAACAGTGTGAGCCAGGGAGATAGCTGAAAATGCAAGAAAGGGAAACCTTTCTAAATTGTAAGAACCAGAAGAAGAAGTGATGCATAAAGAAATGTCAGCCTCGCTTTTAACAAGGGTAACCTCCTGAAACAAAATTTAGAAGGTCACTTAACGCACTATTCTCTATGGAAAAATAATGTATAAATTGAAAGGCTCCCTTCTCCCACTAACAAATATAATATCCTTAGAAACAATAATTCCTCAAGGGAGATGACATAACTACATTACTGATTTCTCAGTTTTTGAGCAGCAGCAATTAGATAAACTTGAAAACCAGTGGCTGTAATCCTCAAGGTTGGATATGATTCATAAAGCAAGTGATAGCCTGCTGATTCTAAAATAAAAAGCTAAATAAATACATGTTGCCATTTTTCGGCAATAAAGTAATAAGCAGTTTGTGGTAGATGTGATTGGCATAAAACAATATAGAAAATAATGTCAAATACATTCAGGAAACAGCTATTGCTGTCAAATTTACAAAATAGGATGGTGCTTCCACAAACATATCTATAATTTAAAGCTACTGAAATAAGTTGGCAGACATGCTAACAAATTATTCAAGCCATATTTAAATGGTGTACCTAACTCCGCAATAGCATATTTATTTAATCAAAGCACGATCATTTCTGACAATTACTTTTATAAACTTTTACAAAATACACCAGAAAATAGAAGCAGACGTGTATTACCTTAGTCATGGAAGCACTGAGAACGCTGACACAGCCATTCAAAACAGCAAAGGAACAGAAAGAGGCTAGCGCATTAAGACATCGCCAAACATTTTCTTAGCAGGTAAATGCCTGGGATAATAATAGATGAGTACAAAGGAAAGTATGGGGTGGTTATAAATTATACTGTAAGGATCTAAAGCTCTAGTGCAGCATGCTTTGACTAAGTCTGTACATTTTCCAGAAGAATCACGTACAATGTGGTCTATTTGGGTGAACAAGTCAGAAGCAGCCTGTCTGTTAGGAGGTGGGAATTAAAAAGCCCTCAGGAGCTAGGCACATAATGCCGATGAGTGGACAGTCTGCGAAGACAGGCAAACTGGAAAGGCGACTGATGGAGCCAATTATCACTGTGCTAGAATGCAAGCCCAGGATTGCCAGTGCTTCTGGTTTTCAAAAAACAGCCAGAAATTAAGATTTTCCTCTGAAATACACATGATTGTCAGTGTTGCAACTAACTCATTAAAAACAACAGTAATGTTGATGAGGACGAGATTCAAGATGGGAGCCACGTGTTTGCAGACGCCTAAATACATAATGACCTGACCAAGATATCTATATATTCTATGTAGACTGAACCCTGGTCACCAGATGAACAAATGGCCAAAACTATTCTGGAAACAATTATACTAAACACATCCACCTAATCAGAGTACACACTGGGCATATGGGAATAAGAAATAAGTAGTCCTAGGGTGACCACAGTGGCTCACACCTATAATCCCAGCATTTTGGGAGGCAGGGGTGGGCAGATCACCTGAGGCCAGGAATTTGAGACCAGCCTGGCCAACATGGTGAAACCCCATCTCTACTAAAAGTACAAAAAAATAGCAGGGTACAGTGGCGGGCACCTGTAATCCCAGCTACTCAGGAGGCAGAGGTGGAAGACTTGCTTGAACTCGGGAGGCGGAGGTTGCAGTGAGCTGAGCTCACAGCATTGCACTCCAGCCTGGGCAGCAGAGCAAGATTCTGTCTCTGAATGAATGAATGAATGAATGAATGGAATTCCTTACCTATAAAGGGAACAATTGGAGTGACTTGCTTCTGGTTGTTCAGGTGGTTGACTCCTGTCTCTCACTTCCTCTTTCTGTAAATGGAAATAGTAGTAGTACCTACCTCTTAGGATCATTATGAGGATTAAATGAGTTATTTATATCAAGCACTAAGAACAGTACTAGAGTGGAATAGGTACTTACTAACTGTAACCTGTTATTACTCTTACTATGAGTAAAATGCGGGTGTGTTTCCTGAATGTTAAAAACCAGATGGCATTTCCAGAACAGGGCAACTCAGTGGAACAGCACTGCAAAATGCCTGTTGCGGTATAACTTCTGGCAAAGGGAAAGTAACAGCAAGATGACCAGGTAATTATGTTATTGCGAGTTGGGAAGCAGCTGAGAGAGTAGAAGGAATAATTCAAGGTTATAATGAAGCACAGCTCCAAACAGCCCTCCTTTGGACAAGGAAGCAATTATCATGGTAGATAGGTTGACTCCACAAGCAGGCATTGGGTGGCATCTGGTCATGTGTATGTGTGTGTCTAGAACTGAGGGTTCCTGGCTTTTTTTGTTGGCTTTTGGGAAGATCATTTTTTTTCTGTTTTTTGCATGTTTGTTTGTTTGCTTGTTTTCTCTGAGACTCTTTACAATTCTGAGAGACAGAGATGAACAGAGACAGGTTCTGCAAAGCCAAGAAAGACTATAGATGTGCACAATAGGAAACGTCCTATTGCCAGGATTTATTTTCCAGCCACATTTCACAGACATAGCCCTGGCTACTGCTTTCAAGCATTGGTCTAAAAACTAGAAATACTCTCCAGATCATTTCTCCAGGTGGTGAACCTGAGGAGGTTGGGGAACGCCGTGTAGAGGAGATCAAAAGAGATGTGTATTGAGCTTTTATTAAAATTCACATCTATAATCATTCATATAAATCAAGGATCTGCAAACTGCAGCCCTGAGGCTGGCCCATGGCTTGCCTTTGTAAGCCTGGTTTTTACATTTTTAAAGGATTGTAAAAAATATATATACATATACCAAAATGACCATATATGGCTCACGAAGCCTAAAATATTTACTACCTGGACCTCTAGAGGAAAAGTTTGCTGACCCTTGAGAATGGTTCCTTCATGTTTGTCATTTTCACTTCCTATTAAATTAAAAGGAGCATTGGTTTTCCTTTATAACTTGATGCAACTAAGCTATAATTTAGAGGCAAGTCACCATTCTTATTTGAACTTTGTCCTTGTTCATATGTTATTTCTTTTTAACCAGGTGGCAGAAAAATGCCCAAGCAGATTTTTTTTAAATGTACCTTCTATTGTACCCTGTTGTCTTAAAGAAAATTCAGTTCAGTTATCCAAGTGAGACACTTTAGTTTTGATGGTATGTACATGCTGATTTACCACCAGGATGGCCAGTTCTTGCTTGGTCGTAAAATTATGGCACAAATTCTTTTCATTGATCGCAATTTAACAGCCAATCAAGGCACAGCTTCATCCCCATGATTTCACTGTGCCTTTACAATTGAGAAGAATAGCAGCTATAATGGACACTATTATGGCCATTGTGTTCCTAGGAGATGAACTCAGAGACGGTGCTGGAGCAGGACAAGTTACATAAATGTCTGCAGCTGAGGACATTATGGAAAGAATTATGTAACCTCACAGGATATAAAGATTTTGCCATAACTTTTCACTCACTGGAATCCCCTCTAGCCCATAAAACATGTTGTGTTCATAGAAGACTTTGTAACAGAATACTTCTTATTGTGATCATTGTTTTCAGAGCCAAGAAATAGATTCTGAGATGAGAAAAAAAAATAGGTCTTTTAGATTACATAAAGATTTATTTTTAAATAACTAGTTTGGAGTTCAAAAGCAAATTTCAAATTTTCTATGATCAAAAACTCAAAAATATATTAACCTTTGATATATGTTTGAGATTATCTTGATGCATTTTTCTTCTGGTCTCTGTATTGTCAGTGAGGCACTCACATTTTGTTGATTTTTTTTCATCTTTCAAATTTAATTATCTGTTTATACCTTTGTGAGCAGTCAAGTGCTTTAGCTCTCTATTTTTATCATTTGAACTCTTTATAGTTCCATTTTCAGAAAACATCAAGATTCCCAATGATTCAAAAAGTGATTTATAAGCCTTAAATTCCATTTTATGCAGGGAGGAAAAAGTGCTTAATACACAGTAATATCAAATAAATTACTTTGATTCCTCCTGATATTTTACTCCATTGCTGGGGGGTTATTTTTACTTTTCTCATCTACCAACAAACGATGCTAAATTTCCGTCATTTGGAGGAGCATATCGTTAGAATAGAGGCTATTTTATAACATCAGAGCACAAGAGATTAAGAATGGTATATCCTTTTTTCATCATTACACATATGAGTTAGTAAGAATTTCTAACCCTCACATTTCTGTTACTAAAATTGATTATTTATGTGCTTGCACCAGTTTCCAACCAGGAAGCAATATCTGCTGTGTAAGCCACATAACTCAATTAGACTTAATTGTCTACAGCCACAATCTCCATCAGTTACAATCCAACTCCCCCTCCCATGCTCCATAAATATCCAAACAATTACAAACAAAGCAAGCAATGCTAATTCAATCAACAATATATCCAGCTTTCTGTTCCTTCCTCACATACATTTATGTGTCTTTACATTGGAAATTGAAATTAGACTAAGGACAGAGCTGTTGTATTAGATGCATACCTACACACCTCCCTCTCTCTAGTGAGAGGCGTTACAAATTATCTGAACTAATGGCCTTGAAATGATATTGGACACATTTTACCTGAGATGACCTCACCAATCAGTCCTGAATTAAGTAGCTCAACACACTATTGTTAATTAGATTTTGTTAAACTCAATAAGAATGTCTAGACCAGTGCCTTAAACTCAGATGCCTCCAGGGGCCAGGCCAGTAAGGGGAATTAATAGACAATTAGGAGTAGCGAGCATGGAGGTCAGAGGGCAAGTGCCTACTCCAAAAGATGGCTTGAGGCTGGGTACTGTGGATCATGCATTTAATCATGAGGCCAGGAGTTTGAGACCAGCCTGGGCAACATAGCAAGATCCTTGTCCCTTAAATTAAAAATTAAAAAAATAGCCAAGTGTGGTGGCATGAGCCTGTGGTCCCAGCACTTGGGAGGCTGAGGCAGGAGGATTGTTTGAGCCAGGAGGTCAGCGCTGCAGTGAGCTATTATTGTGCCACTGCACTCCAGCCTGGACAGTAGACTGAGACCTTATTATCTTCAGAGAGAGAGAGAGATAAAGAGAGAGAGAGAGAGAGACAGAGAGGAAGAAAGGAGAGAGAAAGAGAGAAAAAAAAGAAAGAAAGCGGGGAGGGAGGGAGGAGAAAGGAAGGAAGGAAGGAAATAAAAGATGGCTTGAGCCTTTGTTTCCTCCAGAAAAACTAGAAATCCAGATTTTTATGTCAAATTAATTGAAAAATAATACAACATTTTTATTGTAAAAATAAAATACTGTCAGTCCAACTCTGACTGGTTTGCAAACTTTGGTAGATGTTTGCAAATAACTTAGAAAGATGTTTGCAAATAAAATATGAAATCTGTTCTATCCAGTCCTAAAGGGGAAGCAGACAGACACACAAATAATAAACACAAGTTAAAATGTGAAAAATATACATGTTGAGATACACAGATCATTAAAGTTAAGGTATACACAGAAGGAGAAATTACTTCAAATTAGGAATGATCTCATGAAAAGCGGGGCATTTGATCTGAGACTTAAAAGAATGAACAAGATGTTTAAATGCAGTTACAGAGGGAAAGGTGATTTCAGGAGGTTGAAATAAATGTAGGAAAGGTAGAGACGTGCAAAGTGTTGGGTGTAGTCACAGTGAATTAAAAAGAACACTTTAAATCAACTTTGGAGCAAAAGAAGTCAAAAGTGGATGCCTGGTATAGTGGCAGGCAGGCACCTGTAGTCCCAGCTACTCAGAAGTCTGAGGCAAGAGGATACCTTGAGCCCTGGAGTTTGATTCCAACATGGACAGCATTGCCAGAAACCCTGTCTCTCCGGGGGGTCAGAGGGAAGGAGGTCAGACCATATGCCTGTATGCAGGGGAGCCTGTGACAAAACTCTGGGTGCCTTTTCTCATCCCTCCCCAATTCCCCACCTCACTCTGCAGGATTTTTGTCTCTCCCTGGTCCCCCGATTCTCCTCCATCTAGCCTCCTATGGGTCTCCATAAGTACCTGCTTATCTCTGCCCCTGCTGCCATCAGGCAGCCTAAAGCTGCACCTGCAGCAGCTTCCTGAAAGTTCTGCTGTGCTCAGACTTTCTCCACAGTTGTCTGCAAATGAAAACCTTTCTCCAACAGAAAGTTGGAGAACATCCTTCTCCAACAGAAAGTTTTGACAGCCTACCTACCTTCCTTGACTCAATGGCTTTCTATTTCTATTAAGACAAAAACCCAAATCCTTTAACTTTCTCTTTCTTTCTTTCTTTCTTTCTTTCTTTCTTTCTTTCTTTCTTTCTTTCTTTCTTTCTTTCCTTCTTTCTTTCTTTCTTTCTTTCTTTCTTTCTTTCTTTCTTTCTTTCTTTCTTTCTTTCTTTCTTTCTTTCTTTCTTTCTTTCTTTTTGAGATGGAGTTTCACTCTTGTTACCCAGGCTGGAGTGCAATGGCGCGATCTCGGCTCACCGCAACCTCCGCCTCCTGGGTTCAAGCAATTCTCCTGCCTCAGCTTCCCAATTAGCTGGGATTACAGGCACGCACCACCATGCCCAGCTAATTTTTGTATTTCTAGTAGAGACGGGTTTTCACCATGTTGGTCAGGATGGTCTCGATCTCTTGACCTCGTGATCCACCCGCCTCGGCTTCCCAAAGTGCTGGGATTACAGGCGTGAGCCACCGTGCCCGGCCTCAAATCCTTTAACTTTCACACAAAACCACTTACCACTGTTCCACCCTCTCCACTCTCCCCTCTGTCTTGTCTGCCTGCTGCTTGGCACTCTCCTCTGAAAGTGCAGACCACGATGGCCGTTTTTGCCTCCCTGCAGGCTTCACTCTACTTATAGTTCCCTTTCTCTCTAGCCTTCCCCTACACCCCCCATTATTTTGCCTTCATTCAAATGCCCATTGAAAAATCATGTCCTCAGGGAAGAATTTCCTTTCGGAATCCGCAGACTAGTTCCTGTTCTGAGGTTCTGTTCAGAGTTTCTATGTTCTCAACATTCAATTCATCCTTACAAACAAACGCTCTGTGTGTGTGTGTGTGTGTGTGTGTGTGTGTGTGTGTGTCCCAACAAACTTGTTATCTCTACCAAGAGGGCTGAGAGGATAAATATCTCACTGTACACATGTCACCCATTTGCAAAGGACCCTTAGCAAAGCTCTGCTGTGGAATTTGATGGCGTATGGGGACTTAGTTCTGAAGCAATAAAGAGTGAGAAATTTCCGTGTTTAAACTTTTTCTTGTCTTGTTTCCTTTCTCCAATTTTTATTGATGACACTTACATTGACGTAAAGTTTCTAATCCTGACTCTCTGCCTATACGGTTCTCCATCTGTGGAGGAATAGCCTAATCTCTTCTCATCTCTTTCTCAGTAGAATAAGAGTGATTCCACTCGGATTCAGACTCCCGCCCCTAACCCACCCGCCAACATTTTCAGGTAAAAGTGAACATTACAAACCTGCAGTATCATTTTAGAGAAATCATTCAGCCTTTAAATCTTTATTTCCCTTTTCTGTAAAATTATTAAAACATTATAAATTAAATGTAACATGCATATATAAAGAACTTGATAAAACATGTGGTCTGTAGCACGTAATCAATAATTAGCCCTTTGCTTTGTCCCTTTTCAGTTCAGCTTTCCACACCCATAAATTCTTATATCTGCTTGTGAATCCCATGCGACATTGAAGCCCCAAGGAGCTGTGTTTACAGTAGTTACATCTGTCATCCCTTTGTTGTGTCTTGGGACAAACTGGATCTTAATTCTGCCCTTTCTTTCCTCCCCTACTCCACTCTGGTCTCTTCCCCTTCTGGCTGTCCCCACCCCCAGCCTAAATACTGCATGCGATGGTTGAACATTCAAATGTTTGTTCCCTTCAAATCTCATGTTGAAATTTAATTGCCATTGTGACAGTATGAAGAGGTGGGAGCTTTAAGAGGTGATTAGGCCATGAGGGTGCCACCTCCCTGGGTGGTTTAATGCCTTTTAAAAAGGGCTTCTTTGCCCTTCCACCCTCCTGCTCTGCGAGGAACAGCATTCCTACTCTTCAGCACATGCAGCCTTCAAGGTGTCATCTTGGAAGTGGAGACAAGGCCCTCACCAGGCATCAGACCTGCCAGTGCCTTGATCTTGGACTCCCCAGCCTCTAGACCTGTCAGAAATAAATGCCTGTCCTTTAAAAATTACTCAGCTTTGGCTGGGCATGGTGGCTCACGCCCGTAATCCCAGCACTTTGGGAGGTAGAGGCGGGCAGATCACAAGGTCAAGAGATCAAGACCATCCTGACCAACATGGTGAAACCCCGTCTCTACTAAAAAATACAAAGATTAGCTGGGTGTGGTGGTGCCCGCCTGTAGTCCCAGCTACTTGGGAGGCTGAGGCAGGATAATTGCTTGAACCCAGGAGGCAGAGATTGCAATGAGCTGAGATTATGCCACTGCACTCCAGCCTGGCTCCTGGTAACAGAGTGAGACTCTGTCTCAAGAAAAAAAACATACCTAGCTTCAGGTGTTCTGTTATAGCAGGACAAAACAGACTAAGATACCACATAATCAGAGAATCCCTAAATTAGGTCCTTTGCTTCTGGGTGCTCATCAAACCCTATGCTTCCTCACAGATGTATCATATTTGTAACTGATTCATTTTGGCATAAAGTCTTATTTCAGGTCTTTGTCCATGGTTGGACTGTATCTTCCTTGTCTATCACTGTCAGACACACAGTGTAGATACTCCATCAATTAGTCACTGTTAACTTTCATTCGCCACCAATGTCCCTCCTTCACAAGGCCTTCTCCCGTTCCCTTTCTTTCTAGGAAGTTTCCCGTCTCAGATAATTAATAGTTCTTCATTTATAATTCTACCATGGCATCTGTTCTTTTCTATCCTGCATTGTAGTTCTTTGTAAGCAGTATCTTTCCTCCTACTAGACAAATTGCAAATCCTTCAACAGGAGAGAACATAACTTCTTCACCTTTCCATCACTTTGACTATGTTTGAACAATAGTGAATCTTCCATAACTATGGATAAATAAACAAAAATTAAAAAGATATAACTTATTAAATGTAATGATTATTTACCTAAGACATGTTACCAATCATAGGAACACTTCTATCATATCTTCCATTATAGAATTATTTCTTTCATAATCATCCAAAGAACATTAATGGGAATACTGCTAGACGTCAAATTAGTATGTTCTCACAAATGGGAGTTAAGTTACATGATGTGAAATTGTATGCTGAATTTAAATAATAATCAAGGTTGCAGTGAGTCCCTGTGGCTTCAGTCATTCAGTAGGAGGATATCCAGAAACAAGAGGAGAGCTACATCCCATAATCCTCTAGGGGAAGTAACTCCATGAGTCAAGGATGTGTTTGTGGCTAACAAGATACAAAGAACAGATTTTTTCACTTCCTAATGTAAACAGTTTCAATCTAGGTATAGTATTTCCCAAGGGAGCACCCTAAATATTTTAACAAAAGGATGAGAACACTGAAGATAGAAAATCCACCACTGACTTCCAGTGCCTAACCACAGATAAAAAATTGATTGCATTTCTGTTGGTTTGAGAGGTTTCCAGATAACGATTTTTTATTTCTAAACCGCGGCAGGCCATTGAAACTGTAAGCGGATGTAATGCCACCTACATTGCAGAGAAGGACGATAGCAAAATCAATATGCTATATCTCTTCATTCACAGATGTTCATGGATTGGAGCGTATAGATAATGAAGTTTATTTATTCAAGTAGACACTGCTGTCACTAAATAATGGGTCTCAAATAGGTTTTTGCTGCCAAATAGTTTGATGACATATGGCATTTTCAGATAGGTCATTATATTGCTGATTATGGAGCAGAGCAATATTTAAATAGAAAAAAATTGTAGTGGAAGCATTCAGGTTGGGAGGCATGGAGAAGGATACTTTCTATAATCTGTCTTTAAAAATAAAAAACCTCACTGGCGATCCGAGATGTCTGCCTATCTATTTTGTCTTGCATCTACAGCAAGGCAATGCTCAAAATATAGAAATTTATTTTCCTAAACAGCTAGATGCCTGCCTACATATTCCCTTCAATTCATAAAGAAATTGCATGTGAAAATAGGATACAAGCCAGCGAGCAAGTGAGCAGCTCAGAAACTGAGTGTATATTGGTATGAAATTTGAAAACACACGTGGGTTAGCTCTAAAACACTTTTTTTCCCCCACAAACCACAAAATGGAATTCTATTACGATCACATACTGGATACACACAAGGAGGTGTACTTGCTTCTCAAAGCTAATGGGCATTCAACAGCTACAGGATCTTTTTCACTAACAGGTGAAGGATATTGTAGGTGAGATGTGTGAACAATTGAACCAGGAAGTTCCTATTAGCATGTAAGCAATTTCTATTTTTGTGAGGGGGATTAAAAAAAAAAAAAAAAAAGCATGCCAAAGATTTGACATACATCGGAGAGAAAACTACTCAATCTGAAAGTTACTGTTGATGGGGCTGATAAAAACATCTTGACATTTGAGTCTTTTAACTGCCAGTTTATCACAGGAGTGGCTTCAATGATTGGTTCACTTGAAGAAGCTAACAAAGAAAGAAGTTAAAATGAGCCACTTCCCATTCAGATGGGTAGGAAACTAACATATACTTTTAAGGAAAGTGAGCATTTCTATGGGGAATTTTGACCACAGGGTATTTATTCAAATTTCAAAAGGACCATTGCACAGCAGAGTGCAGTAAATAATGCAAGCTTCATTTCTGAAGTATAATGGCTCTGGGGCTTTGTGACCATATGCCATGAATAACGGCAAGTATGTTTTAAATTTTATAGAGCCAATAAGTGTTACATATAATAATCACAATTATCCAGGGTTCAGGTGTTTGTTTAAACAGGTGTCTCTGCTTGTGGCTCATCAGTTCACTTGCATATTGCCCTGAACTACTTACAGAGTTGGACATCCCTGATTCAACTTCATTATCCACCAATTAGCTTCCTGTGCTACTATGCTAAAGAAAAGATCTTAAGGCCGGGTGCGGTGGCTCATGCCTCTAATCCCAGCTATTTGGGAGGCCGAGGCGGGTGGATCACGATGTCAAGAGATAGAGACCATCCTGGGCAACATGGTGAAACCCCGTCTCCACTAAAAATACAAAAATTAGCTGGGTGTGTTGATGTGCGCCTGTAGTCCCAGCTACTCGGGAGGCTGAGGCTTCAACCTGGGAGGCGGAGGTTGCAGTGAGCCGAGACAGCACCATTGCACTCCAGCTTGGGCAACAGAGTGAGACTCTGTCTCAAAAAAAAAAGAAAAGATCTTATTTTACTAACATATTTCAGTTATGAGGGTATGGAAGGCTGAATGATGACCCACAAAGTTGTCTGCATTCTAATCCTCAGATTCTACTAATGTTACCTTACATGGCAAAGGGTATTTGAATTAAGAATCTTGAGAATGGAAGTCTCCTGGCTTATCGGGGGAACCTTTGTAATCACAAGAGTCCTTACAAGCAGGAAGCAAGAACATTGAAGGCAGCCCAGGTTATGTGAGAAGCAGAGAGGAGAGCTATGTGGCCCAGATCCCAGGAACCCAAGCATCCTCTGGAATGGAGAAGAGGCAGGGAACACATTCCTATCTGAGCCCCCAGAAGGCACTAGCCTTATTGGGACCTTCCTTTTCACCCTTAAAGCTCATTTTGGACTTCTCACCTCCAGAACTGTAAAAGCATACATTTGTGTTGTTTTAAGTCACTAAGCTTGTGATAATGTGTTACAGCAGCAGTAAAAAACTAATACAAAGGTAGATCAAGAGGAAAATAAATCATGTTACTTCTCTCAGGGAGAAAAAAAAAAAAAAAAGCAATGACAATTCATATAAAAAGCAACAAGCACAGTATCCAGGACTGTGGAATGTGAGAGAAAAGCCGCACTCTCTAAAGTCAAACACAAGGGAGTTCAAAATTACTTTCTGTACTTACCGGTTATCTGACCTTTGGCAAATGACTTAACCTCCGAACCTCAGTATCTGTAGCCATGAAGTGGGAATAACAGTGGCAGCTGTGTATGATCCTCTGCAAAAGAAACAGGCAAGCAGGTTTCTGGCACCGGCACATTATCGGAAACATCTGGCACTCAGTAAATAATGAAAGAATCTGAGTCCCCTTTCCTCTCTGTTTTAAAGATCTAAAATTATTAGATTTCTCACTCATAGCACCTCAGTTTCTGCTGGGGGATAGTGGGTGGAGTATGTTTGTGCAGTAATAGGTTTAGAATGAAGAAGTGTTTTTGTTGATTATGTTATTCATATAAGACCCTGCACTTAGACTTGGAAAGATAAAACTGTCCCTGGAACCCTATCCCTAAACACTATCGAGCATGATCTGGTGAGAGATATATACATGTGCAATGAACACAGTATAGACAGAAAGAAAGTGACATAAACAAAGATCCGCAGGACAGAATTATGGTAGTGGCATCTGAAGTGGGCCTTGCAGAAGGAGAATTATTTCCTCAAGTAAGATTTGCTTGAGGAAGTCTTGGGCTAAATGAACAGTATATGCGAAGCCAGGGACAGAGGCTGTTCAGGGAGCACCAAGTGGTCCATGTGGTTGCATCTAAGGAGTGTGGGAAGATAATGTAGCTTCCCGGCTTCTCTGGCCTGGATGACTACATGGAAATATTAATATACAGAGAGGCTGCTAGAGGAGAGATGAGTTATGAGGAAAGAGGGGATAGAAGAAAATGTGTCCAAATTTGGATGAGTTGATTTTGGGAGGCTGGCAGAAGCAGCATATGGATATACACAGTAAGCAGCTAGGATTTTGGAGTAGATTGAATTATTTTGACTCAAGAGATATGTCTGCCAAGCCAAATGTCCTTCCTATAAGCATATGAATATGCACTACAGAATATTTTAGATGTAGCAGCCTTGAACATTGAAAGAATCACTTGACAGGCTATTTTTCTACTCTAAGAATTGAATACCTTCTTTCCTAATTATTCTTATTTATGTATCTTGTGAATATCTCACATATATTTACTGTTACTTTTGTTATATATACCTGGTTCAAATAGCATCCAAAAATTCATCATGTATCTCTTCTTAATTATGGCCCACAGAAGTGGTAATTAAGACTGTATCTTTCCAACAGTGGTTCCAATATTTTGGCCAAAAAAGTTCTTTTGGCATAAACTTATACAAGAGTTCTAAAAGCATTTTCAAAGTAAAGAAAATGCATTATGAGTTAACTAGGTGTATTAGTCCATTCTCATGCTGCTAATAAAGTCACACCCAGAGACTCACCATTGCACATGCCTGGGGAGGCCTTACAATCATGGCGGAACACAAAGCATGAGCAAAAGGACATCTTACATGGCGGCAACCAAGAGAGCTTGGGCAGGGAAACTCCCACTTATAAAACCATCAAATCTCAAGAGACTTATGCACTACACCACAAGAATGGAATGGAGGAAATTTGCCCACATGATTCAATAATCTCCACCTGGCCCCACCCTTGATACTCGGGAAGTATTACAATTCAAGGTGAGATTTAGGTGGTGACAGAGAGCTAAACCATAACACTAGGCCTACAGAATACCCTGGATTTCATTGCCCTGAATATCTAGACTGTGAATTACTTGCACATTCTCAGAAAACTAGATTGAGGATGATTAAGCACAAATGTTTAATGTTTAGGGCAAATATTGCCTTTTGATGATGATTGATTTCTCTTTTCTTAAAAACTGTATCTGGCTGGAGTTAACATATTTTTTGTTTGTTTCTTTTTCCTCTTCATTCTAGCCACTAGGAACTAGGAGGCCTGGTCAACATGACACAAATCTGACCAAATATTTTGGCTCACTTAAAGTGTCCTGGAATTTTTTAGAGCTGGTGACTTTCATTAAGCTTTGAGATATCATAACTGTAACAACACTAAACATTTTCTTTTTCTTTTCCAATATCCCAGAGTCACACTAACTAAGCATTTTTTTCTTCCTAATATCTTAGAGTATTGAGAATTTTAGGTCATTATTCTAAGGATGAGAAAACTAACATGGCTGAAATATTAGTTTTTCAATTGCTGCTTTTAACTTTAGAAAAATTTTGGCTGATAATTTATGACTTTCTGGTACTGCTTCAATGCTAATAAAGTAAACCTTAGTTAATGGTGATTATTTATGTATATAGAGATTTTGACCCAAACAAAAGGTCTTTTTAAAAGACCACTTTTCTGTGTTTTTAAAAGCATCACATTGAGAAGATTCTAGAAGGCAGTGACTGGACTTTAATATTTTACTTTTCCTGCACTCTGAGTGTCAATTTATCTGCCTTTCCTATGTCCAGTAAATGCTGCACTTGCAGACACATGAGCATCATTAATATTTTGGGCTCTGGAGAACAGCTGAGCTGGGGTCTTTACCAGAGTGGTCACATGAGAGGTTGGATACCACCCTGTGCATTCCTTGAACATGGATCAGAATTTCAGGGATGCAGAGGAATTTGGTTCACCATGATCAGAGTCACAGCATACAAATTACTTCAAAAATAGTCTTCCTGGCCCCAACAACCTAAAAAGAAGTCCTCTAATAGGACTAAAACCCCTGTCTCCCAGGGAAAGGAGATAGTGAATCTACCTGAGTTGAGGGGAATAGCTGCCTCCTGAGGCACCCAGCCAACCCACTATGGAAGAGAATGGTCCACCTTCCATCTGTTGAAGTTAATCTCTTAGTGTCTCCTTCAACATACCTTAACAAAATTCCATAGACTGGGTGGCTTACAAACAACAGAAATGTGTTTTTCGCAGTTCTGAATGCTGGCAAGTCCAAGATCAAGGCACTGGCAGATTCTGCAACTGGTGAGGGCCTGCATTCTCATTGACAGCCATCTCACCATAACCTCACGCAATAGAAAAGGCAAGGGATCTCTTTGGGTTCTCTCTTATAAGAGTAGCAATCCCATGCATGTTGTGGGGAGGAGTGGCACAGAGGAATGGGGAAGAGAGTGGGAATCCAGTGAAAATGATCAAACACTATGTGTCCAGGAAAACAGAGCCCTTGGAAGAACTAGACCACGACTCTGATCACCTAGGAATATTGCAGGCTGTTAACAATCAAGCATGGTACTCAAAGCAGCAGCAAACAAAGCATTGAGCACACAGGAATTATATGACTTACACATCTCCAATAGGTTGTTTGAAGACAAGAAAGGCAGTGTTGAAATCTAAATTAGTGAACTTCAGTAAAGGTGGTTTTTACCTTAAACCCAGATCCAGCACACACAAATGAAAACATGAAGAAAACATTAAGAGCCAGGAAGTGAGATCCAAAAGACCAAAGTACCAGAAAGGGGTCGTCCAGAAATGAAACAGATTTCAATGTAAGAAAGAAATAGTAACCAAATTTTCAAAGAAACCTGTAATTTGATAATGAGGACAGTGAGTTTCAGTGTCCCCTCTTAGGGAGAAGAGTCCAAAGAGGCAAATCAAAGGGGAAAGTGTTCCTTTAAGCCTCATCTTATGGAGGTAGAAGAAGAAGAGTGAAATAGTCAGTATCTTGTTTTCAAATAATAGTGGGTAAATGTGTGTCTGAATAAGTGTTGGGTAAGAGAAACCAAACTGCAAAGGAATAGAAAATTAGAGAACTTTCAATAATAAGAAAAAAAAAATGGGAGAAGAAAATAGTCACTTGATGAAACATGAAAAACTAATGAAGAAGAAATATGTAGTGAAATCTGTACTACCCTAACGTAAAGCAAAGGGAACGAAGTCAAGTATTTCAATGATTACACTAATCATGCATGAAACAATTCATTCCATTAAAAGGCAGAGACTTGTTGTATTTCCTGTGAGGCCTCTGTTCTGTTCCATTGGTCTATATCTCTGTTTTGGTACCAGTACCATGCTGTTTTGATTACTGTAGCCTTGTAGTATAGTTTGAAGTCCGGTAGTGTGATGCCTCCTGCTTTGTTCTTTTTGCTTAGAATTGACTTGGCTATGCGGGCTCTCTTTTGGTTCCATATGAAGTTTAAGGTGTTTTTTTCCAGTTCTGTGAAGAAGGTCATTGGTAGCTTGATGGGAATAGCGTTGAATCTGCTGGTCATCAGAGAAATGCAAATCAAAACCACATTGAGATACCATCTCACACCAGTTAGAATGGCGATCATTAAAAAATCGGGAAACAACAGATGCTGGAGAGGATGTGGAGAAATAGGAACACTTTTACACTGTTGGTGGGAATGTAAATTAATTCAACCATTGTGGAAGACAGTGTGGTGATTCCTCAAGGACCTAAAAATAGAAATCCCATTTGACCCAGCAATCCCATTACTGGGTATATATCCAAAGGATTATAAATCATTCTACTACAAGGACACGTGCACACGAATGTTCACTGCAGCACTGTTTACAATAGCAAAGACCTGGAACCAACCCAAATGCCCAACGATGATAGACTGGATAGGGAAAATGTGGTACATATACACCATGGAATATTACGCAGCCATCAAAAACGATGAGTTCACGTCCTTTGTAGGGACATGGATGAACCTGGAAACCATCATTCTCAGCAAACTGACACAAGAGCAGAAAATCAAACACCGTATATTCTCGCTCATAGGCGGGTGTTGAACAATGAGAACACATGGACACAGGGAGGGGAGCACTACACACTGGGGTCCGTTGGGGGGAAATGGGGGAGGGGCGGGGGGTGGGGAGGTGGGAAGAGATAGCATGGGGAGAAATGACAGATACAGGTGAGGGGACGGAAGGCAGCAAAGCACACTGCCATGTGTGTACCTATGCAACAATCTTGCATGTTCATCACATGTACCCCAAAACCTAAAATGCAAAAAAAAAAAAAAAAAAAAAGGCAGAGACTTTAAAGAAGGTTAAGAAACAAAATGGAACCTTAGGCTATTTACAGAAAAAGTATTTAAAACAGCAGTAAATTTGAAAATAAGGAAAAGGCAACGTGTACTAAACACATGTAAAATAAAAGAAACCAACGAGGGCAACACTAATGGTATATGGGCATGATGCGTGGACTTTCCGATGTAGAGTATTATAAAAAGATACAATATCGTACATAATTATACAAAATTTACAAACAAAAAATATTAGCCATAAACCAGTATGAACCAAAATCCTTAGCAAATTTTAAACAATTAAAAATGCAAGGAGAACTTAACAAAAATAAAGACTTTTTGAGCATTTTCAAGAAAACTCTTTCAAGATTGGACAGATTGGGTAGATGAAAAATAAGTTAGGACATAAAAGAGTTGAACAATACAGTTAATAAACTTCACTGAATGGATACCTGTAGAGTCCCTCAGAGGAAATAGACCAATTTTGAAAACGCATATATTTTTAAGTGTGTGTGTGTGTGTGTGTGTGTGTGTGTGTGTGTGTGCATGCAGCAGTTTAAAAATTCTGTAGTTTATTTGGGAAAGAAAAGCCTTAATACATTTTTTAAAGTAAAGATTTGACAGGCAACTTTTCCTGATCATAATCAAATGAAAATTATAAAATAATTTACAAAAAGGTGACCTTTTCAAAACACCTAGGCCCTATTCCCATAGCAAACATTTGGCACTAGCAACATCCATAATCATAGCAGAAGCAGAGGATATGGAGGGAAGAGGAACTTATTATATAAAGAACCAAAGTTCAAACATTTAGAAAGAACAAAAGTTCAAATAAATGAACCTAAGAGAGACTGGATAAAGATAAAAATTGGTGCCAATGAAATGAAAAACAAAAAAAGTAGAAAGTATAATTACATCTTAAAAAGGCCTATACAATAGATAAACCCCTCAAGAGCCTGATTTAGGAAAAGAGAAAAAGGAAAATATATCGATTCAAGGTTAGGAATAAAAGAAGTGTAACAAGAGATGCAAAAGAGATTGGATTAAAATCATGTTAAAGAAATACAACATGCAGCTATGGCAGTCTGTGAAGGTATAGAAGAGGTGGGCACAGTGGCTCACACCTGTAATCCCAGCACTTTGGGAGACCACAGCAGGCAGATCACCTAAGGTCAGGCGTTCGAGACCAGCCTGGCCAACATGGTGAAACCCTATCTCTACAAAAAAAAAAAAAAAAAAAAAAAAAAAAAACTAGCCAGGCATGATGGCAGGTGCCAGTAATCCCAGCTATTCAGGAGGCTGAGGAAGAAGAATCACTTGAACCCAGGAGGCAGAGGTTCCATTGAGCCAAGATTGTGCTACTGCAAGCCAGCCTGGGCAACAGAGCAAGACTCTGTTTAAAAATGTGTGTGTGTGTGTGTGTGTATATATATATATATATATATATATATATATATATATATATATATATATATGTAGAGGAAATGAACGCTACATTAGCAAAGTGAAAATGGCCTAATAGGTCACTCAAAATATGGGAAACTTGAATTGAAAATGGCTTAATAGGTCCCCCAAAATGTGGGAAACTTGAATATAGAAGATATTAGAAAAACGTAGAGGATGATTAGAAATACAGTCCACGTCTCCTTTGACAGTCTTGATGGTGCTGCTCTAAGCACTAGGAAGAGACCCTCCCTGATCACACAGCTGGGAGACCGAAGGCTGTCATTTTCCAAGAAATAAGCAGAGGGTGGGGCTTGCTTAGATGAAATTTTCAGAAACTCGTATTTAGAAAATCTAAATTAAAAATCAAATTGGTCTCATTAGAGCATTTTTAAATATATGTCTCATGGCCAAAAGTAAGTCTTCAGAAGCATTAAAACTGTGAAAAACAAACCTGTGAAAACCCAGCCTTTTCAGAGCTCTTCCTCAGAATAGCATGCTTTATATTGCTATTGGAATGAAAGAGCATCAATGTTCAGAGATTAAAATGTGTCTCAGTAAATGTGTTTCTAAAAACTTATGGGTAAATCAAAATGTGTTCATTCATATCTTTCCATTGATTTGCATGATCACTGCATTTTCTTTTGAATTGGCAATGCCTGCTAACATTTTCGTTTCAAATTTATCTCAGCCCCTGTGTTCATGTAGTTAATGAACTATAAAACGTTTTCACTCACAGTGGTCTCAACAACCTGTGTCCTGACTTTTTAATGTGGCTGATTGGTGCCATCTTAAGAGCCTGCATCTGAGTGCTCTATTCTTCCCAACCCTCACAATCTTTGAGGAGCAGGTAAACCCCTCACAGACAAACCAACAACAATCAAGCCTGATTCCTCTACTCATTTTCCATTTGCCACTTACCACACCTGGCGTTTTGTTTTTTGAAATCTTATTACTAAGAATTGGAGTGAAAGCAAAACTCTATCCCCTAGTGTCCTGATGCTCTTTAGTAATTTACTTAGGTTCCCTGAGCCCAGTTTCCACATCTAAAAACTATAAATCATAAAGCCTGTCTTTTGCCAGGTTGTTAGAACGATCAAATTTGAAAAGAACAACGTAGGTGAAACTGGATTGCAAACTCTAAGCATGACCACTGTATCTCCATCTGGCTTTCTTGAAGGCACCCAAGATATTACATGTCTGATATTGAATTCGTTCTCTTCCCCCATCAACTGGGTCCTCTGCTGATTTCGTATCTCAGTTCATAATGCCACCAGTCAACTCTGTTCATCCTCGGCTCCTCTTCTCCCTCCTCCCTTCCCCATCCACGAGGTAGACAAGTCTTGTAGATTCTAAGAAATATTTTGAAAATGGAATCATGTTTATGCATTGATAATGTCATTGCTTAAGTTATAGTCTTATCCTCTCTTGGCTAGATTACTGTCATAACTTGCCGAGTATTTTCTTGGGATAAAAGTAAAGGTAACTAACATGTATCTGGTAATATCACTAATACTCTCAATCATCCTATGAGAAGATAGTTTCTCATTTTATATAGTTTCTCATTTTATAAATAAGTAAACTGTGGCTACAAGAGGTTAAGCATCTTGCCCAAGGTTGTCGTGTAAAGTGTATATCACAGTTGGCTTTGAACTCAGGACTCCACTCTAAGTTTAGGCTCCTTTCACTATGCCATACATATCCAGAGAATACATAGGGCTGTTGCTGCTGCTGCTGCCTCATCAGCTCTGTAGATATTCAGGAGTTACATAAAAGTTTAGGATTATTTTAGATTGAATATTGAATACCTTCTGCCTATGTTGATTACTCTACTCCAGGGCTTCCCAACCTTAACACTATTAACATTTGGAGCTGGATAATTCTTTATTGTGGCAGCCGCAAGGGGAATTATAGAAAGTTTCCTCAGTATCACTGATAGCTATCCACTGAATGCCAATAGCAACCTCCCTACAGTTGCAATAATCAGAAGTATCTGTAGACATTGGCAAATGTCCCTGGGGGAGATGGTGCAAAACTGCCTCTGGTTTAGAAGTCCTGCCCTACTCCTAAAGGTCTTCTGGTCCGTATGGATTGTGATTGTTTAAACCACATCTACAGATGAAGGCTCAAGGGCTGCTATAGTCTGAATGTGTGTTCCCCAAAATTCATGTTGGAAACTTAATCCTCAATGCAACAGTATTGGGAGGTGTGACCTTTTGGAATTGATTGGGTTATGAAGGCTTACCCTCACCGATGGTATTAGATGCCCTTATAAAAGGGTCTGACAGAGGGAGCTCATCTTTTTTTGCCTTTCTGCCTTCTTCCACATGAGGATACAGCCTTCAAGGTGCCATCTTGGAAGCAGAGACTGAAGCCTTACCAGACCCCAGCCTGTTGGCCTCTTGGCCCTGGCCCTCCCACCCTCTAGAACTGTGAGAAATAAATTTTTATTGTTTGTAAATTACCCAGTCTGCTGTATCCTGTTATAGCAGCACAAACAAATGAAGCCAAAACCAAAACTCCCTATAGGCTGGGGTCTTACAAAGTCCAGTGTTTGTAATGGTTTCTGTCTGGTCTCTTTGGTCCTGATATCTGCTTTGTATCTTATCATACTCATTCCTTAGTTAAAATAATTTTGTCTTTGACTCAGAGACTTACTAAGAGACCTACACTGTTTCTAGTTTAGCTTAGTTGTACTATTTCTCTGGGATTGAAATGTTTCATCTTGCTTTTCTCAATCCTTCAGACATGAGTTGTGATGGTCAGTTTTGGCTGAGTACAGTCCCCGATGATTCACTCAAATTCTATTCTAGGTGTTACTGTGAAGGTATTTTGTAGATGTTATTTGAAGTCTGTAATCGTTAACTTAAGTATGGAAGACTGTGTTCGATAATCTGAGTGAGCCTGATTCAATCCACTGGAAAGCCTTGAAAACGTAATTGAGGCTTCCCTGGAGAAGAAATTCTGCCTGGGGACTATGGGTTCAACTTGTAGAAGTTCCAACTTCAAATCTTCTCTTTCTGACGGCCCGCCCTACAGATTGTGATCTTGCTTCACCAAAGTACATTACCACATATGCCAGCTCCTTGCTTTTATTTTTATGTTTAAGTTCCAGGGTAACTGTGCAAATGTACAGGTTTGTGACATAGGTAAATGTGTGCCATGGTGCACTAAATCTCTCCCTCCCTTTTTTTTTTTTTTTTTTTTTTTTGAGATGAAATTTTGCTCTTGTTGCCCAGGCTGGAGTGCAATGTCCCAATCTCTGCTCACTGCAACCTTCACCTCCCAGGTTCAAGCGATTCTTCTGCCTCAGCCTCCCAAGTAGCCAGGGTTACAGGCGCACACCACCATGCCTGGCTAATTTTTTGTATTTTTAGTAGAGATGGGGTTTTACCATGTTGGCAAAGCTGGTCTTGAACTCCTGACCTCAGGTCATCTGCCCACCTTAACCTCCCAAAATGCTGTGATTACAGGCATGAGCCACCGTACCTGGCCAGTAAATCCCTTAATATGTACCTCTTGCTGACTTGTTTCTCTGGTTGAACCTGATGATCGTATGAGTCTTGCCCATGAAGACCATGGCCATGGTTATGTCCCAGCTCTGTTTTTAGAACTTCCCTTCATTGCCATCCACCTGCCTCTGGATCTTCACTTGCCTATGAAAGTGAACCCTGAAGGACCTCTCTGACACCAATTATCCCCCTTCCTGGCTATGCCTCTTGTCATCTACCATGAGATTCCTTCTGATGCCTGCATACCTGTGGGATTGCCTTCTGGTGCCTACACTCTAGATTTGCCCAAACTACCTCCTCTAAATGATGGGTCTGTCCATTATCAAGCTTTCCTGACTCCCAATCTGCCTAGTCGTACCCAAAATGAGATACAATTACTAATGCCACATGAATAAATTAAACAAGTTAATTAGAAGTTCCATAGAAAGAATAAAAGTAATAAAAATAATATGTTATTTAATATATTTCACCCCTGGAAAGGGAGAAAGAACACAGGCAAAGAGGTGACACTTTTTTGCTAATATATTCCCAGAACCATGGTGAACAGATATGCTGTAATCTCATTGACGTACCATCAGGATTGTTCACAATTTTCTGTAAAGTATCACATGTGCCACCTAGAATAGCAGTCCTCGACCTTTTTGGCACCAGAGACTGGTTTCATGGAAGACAGTATTCCACTACGTAGGGTGCGGGGGATGACTGCAGAATGAAACTGTTTCACCTCCGATTTTCAGGCATTAGATTCTCATAAGGAGCACTCAACCCTAGATTCCTCCCACTGCAGTTCACGATAGGATTCACGCTCCTATGAGAATGTAATTCCGTGGCTGATCTGACAGGAGGGGAGTTCAGACCATAATGCTCACTTGCTCTCAACTCACCTCCTGCTGTACGGCCCAGTTGGTAACATGCCAAGGACCAGTACCATTTCCTCGCCCAGGGGTTGGGGATCCCTGATCTAGAACTATGGTTCTCAAAAGTTTTATCAACAAAAACAGTAATTGGAACAATATTGCCTTTTCAGTTTCCCTGCTTCTATGAGTAATCATACTAAAAAAAAAATCCATTAATGAATGCAACTCTTTAATAAATTAGGTTTATATAAAGTACATTTCATAAAATGGGTTTCACCTGGGTTTGAGTCTGTACACAGAAGACGCATGGCCATCCAGAGCTGTGATGCTTGGAAGTCATCCAGCAGGGGTGTGAGGCATCTAGGGGAGAAGGCTGGGAGCAGCTCCTAACTCTGAGGCTCTGAGATCCATACTATTGGCTGTGCTTTCCACATCAAATAGTTGGGGCAAAGTCTCCTCAGCTGTTCAAGTGATTTATTTCCTAGAACAATTCCACTTTGGTTTTGGCTGACAGGGTAAACAGGTGAAAAAGAAATTTTACTATTATTAAATTATGAAGCAAAAGACTCCAATAATTTGGGATATTTTTACTTCTGTGTATACTTTCACAGTAGATTAAGAACAAGAAACTATTTTATGTTTTTGTTAGTTGCAATAATTAGTGGTAATGGGTACATTTAACTAGAAATTTTCTTTAAACACACACACACACACACACACACACACACACACAGTAGTTTGGGATAAAAAGCATTCACCCCTCAACATCAACTTTGATTGTACTGTTTTCTTTATACCATGTGCCATGGCTCACAAAAGCATAAGTTAAATATTTGCAAGGAAAACATGCAATCCCATAGCGAAAGCACCACCGCTGTAAATATTTTCATGTTCTAATGGGGGCCTTGGGGTGTTGTTCTAGGAAACGATATCCCTTTCTTATGTGCTAGAGATAGAGTGGGGCCTTTTCCCCCCAACTGGTTTAGCTTTTTCTTGAATGCCAGTGGCAGCACGTGGTTCAGAGGCTCGTGTTTTTCCCTTACGTGTTTTATATCATCACCTTTTAAAAAATTCTTCCCTGCCGGGCGCGGTGGCTCAAGCCTGTAATCCCAGCACTTTGGGAGGCCGAGGCGGGTGGATCACAAGGTCAAGAGATCGAGACCATCCTGGTCAACATGGTGAAACCCCGTCTCTACTAAAAATACAAAAAATTAGCTGGACATGGTGGCGCGTGCCTGTAATCCTAGCTACTCAGGAAGCTGAGGCAGGAGAATTGCCTGAACCCAGGAGGCGGAGGTTGTGGTGAGCGGAGATTGTGCCATTGCACTCCAGCCTGGGTAACAAGAGCAAAACTCCATCTCAAAAAAAAAAAAAAAAAAAAAAAAATTCTTCCCTCCTGTAGAATTTTAGACCTTCTTCGACACAACCTAAATTTTAAAGGTGCTCAGATATAAATGTCTATATTAACACTTTAGAAAAAAGTGGAATATTGACTGCCATGGTGTTGTCTTTGTTTCAGTTTCCGGGTTGGGGAGTTCTGCTTATTACTCAAGTGGAACATCCCCTGAGGAATTCTAGGCAGAGCCATTCCAGCCCCCTGTAGATGGCAGTGCTTGGAACCCTGATGCACCAAAGTGCCTGATGACAGCCACCCTCTCATTTCACACCCTGGCCAAACTGACTTCCCTCTGCTCTTTGCAAATTCTGTGCCTGCTTGTTTCAGTGGCTTTCCTCACTGCATCTCAGTCTGCTAGGATCCCCAAATTTCCCTCTCCTGGCCCACTCCTCCAGCACTAACTGAAGTGCCTCTTGCTCCATAAAGCCCTCCAAGATTCCACTGGAAGGCAATAATCTATTCTCCCTTTGAATCCCCTTTGGTGTTTTCTCACAGTTCTCATTTTTCTATCCTGCAATATAATCCTTTGTCAATAATAAGACTCCTTGAAGACACAACTCTGTCTTAATTATTCTTTAAAATTCCACAGCACCTAGCAGAGTGCTTCATGCTAGTGAACACTGAGTAAATATTTATAAGTCACATGACATGTGCATTTGTGGAATACATGAATTTGCCTATTTGTAGCAGCCTTGATGTATTTGCCAAGAAGTGGTTTCTGCATGAGCGGTACTTACACAGCTGCTGTGCAGAGAGCTTAAATGAGGTAGCATGTTAAAAGTAAAAATAACTTATAGAAAACAGCAATGAGAAATCACTTTAATGAAATCCATCTCTTGAGGGCCTACTATGTGTAAATTACTCAGAAAATTTGACCTCCAAATCAATGAATAATAATAGTAATTCACCCATGGCTAGCATTTTAGTTTCTGCATAAGCTACTCTGCCATGCAACTTTTTTGTTGTTGTCGTTCTATTCAAACTCAGTTATACAGGATTAGTCTCGTCAGGAAAATCTTCGGATATACAAGGCAACCATAGATCATGTTTCTATCATTTAAGTGGATTTTTTAAGGTCAAAATGATTTTATATATCTCATACAGAAAATTATTTCATTCACAATTATTCTACACATTGCATTACATAACACCATGGGAGCTAAAGAACAAGAGAGATTTTCTTTGGTAAATGAACGGGAGACTAGAGGAGGTGTATTATTTTCGAAACCACAAATGTCACTTCATCAGGTTTCTTTTTTCAAGTCTTTGATATCTTAGGAGATCTCTCTCCCTCCCTCCCACCCCCCACTTCTGGCTGTTCTCCAAAAATTACTTGTCAGTAGAAATTTGCTCACACAGTGAAATAAAAACCCTAAGCAGATAAAGGAACAGAGATAAATCACTTGCCAAGCTAAATACTTTAATAGTGAGTTTATTACCTCTTGTTTCTTTTTGATACTTTAAAATCCTCAAACTTTGTAATGGAGACTGCATAATTGATTGGAGTTTTGGTGAAGTATTTGCAGTGAGAATCACAGAAATGGGGAGTGCTACACTGTATTATAAGCTTTTAAAGGAAACAGATTTATTTAAGGAAAGAGACGGCATTATTTTTGTAATTCCTACATTTGTGTGACTTCAAAACTCGTATCTGTTGAACTGGCCCTTTGCAAAAACTAAAGTATAACTAAAAGCTTTATCAAACTAGGCTATTCATTCTCCACATTGTTCAGAATGGTTGTGTAGTATATTTTTTTTTCACTTTTCCATTAATGCCATCAGTTAGGAGATTCAGCGCCCTGTCTTAACTCCACTGCTTAACATATGAGAAGTATGTATGACACTCACCGAATGTCCTTTGAGGACAAAGTAATCGTGTTTTAAATTGCATTTCCAAATTTAAGGCATCCACTATTGGCAATTTTGGAGAATATCTTCGCTAGCTCTTAGGAATTCTAGGTTTTCTAGGTTTCATTTTAGGTGAATGAAAGGGGAGGTGTACTAATTCTCCTACAAAATTCAAGAAAAAATGCCCCAGATTCTATCTAAAATGAGTTAGCCTATGACTATTAGGTTTAATTAAGAGTGGGCATACAATTGTATGGGGCAACGAGAATACATCTAAAAAAGGGCGGGGTGGGGGGAGAAAAAGAAAGATCTCAAAATGCAGGGAACGGATTAACTGAGACAGGTGAGAAATGACCAGCACTTTGTTACTCACAGGTGATATTCAGAGTACAAAGTCAAGCATGGTAGCAGCTCTCTGCAGAGTGCTAAATGCTTCCATTGGAAGGCATGAGCAAAAACTGGTTATTGAATGAGACCTTTTTGGTAACCTATTATTCAACAGCGATGACTTTCTTTAGCAGGAGCTGGGATATGTGAGGAACCTCTGAATACATGAGTCTTCTTTTTTCCAGGCTAGACCTTAATGACCTGCCTTGCCTTCTATCCCTGTCTCCCTCCACTTCCTAGCCCCCTGCTTCTTGTTGTTATTTTGCTCCCTGTCATCCTCCTCTGTAAAGTTGTCATGAAAGAGCTACCGTCGAAGTATGTGAACCATTCGTATTGAGATCCTCCTCCCATCCAAAAGAATGGTCTTTTTGAAGTGACTTCAAAACTATTCTATCAATCAGAAATTTGCTTTTTGAGTAGGAGTTACAAAGGCATCAAGAGGAAAATAGTCACTTAGATCTCTGTTTTGATTGGCTGAACCCCTTTAAATAATTTATATACGACTGTAATCACAATATTTCTTGCCTGATGAGCTTCTATACTTGAATCAATGATGGGGAAAAAAACCAATACACTAAGTTGTTGATAGTAACCCCTGGGGAAAATATTTCTCTACTAAAGCATTCTTACTATAACTATTGGAAATCTGGAAATGTAACAAAAAATTGAAATTATGAAACCACTGAAGGAAACTATTGCTTGTAATCGTTGCCGTCTTTCTCACAGCTTGACTCGATGACAGCTTGATGGGTTTATTGCAGTTGGCATTGGATTGCTTTGGCTCACTAAATGGCAGCTATCTCATATGCCCTTGATTGTGCACGAATTAATCAAAGGCTTTTGAAGTGACGGCTTTTGTGTACAAGGGAAATGACATTAATTTAAAAATTGTTGCATCCTAAAAAGATACAGACATATGAAGACACTTACAGTTCCTGCTGAACATACTGCTTAGTCTTACAAAGGACTTGCAACTGGGGCTTTTCCATATTTTTCTAATAACATAAGCTATGTATTTTTTGAGAGAGTCTCACTTTGCCACCCAGGCTGGAGTGCAGTGGCGCAACTGTAGTTCACTGCAGCCTCCACCTCCTGGGTTCAAATGGTCCTCGTGCCTCAGCCTCCAAGTTATCTGAAAGTACAGGTATGCACCACCACATCTGGCTAATTTTTTTTTTTTTTTTTTGAGATGGAGTTTTGCTATATTGCCCAGGCTGGCCTCCAACTCCTGGCCTCAAGCAATCCACCCACCTCGGCCTCCCTAAGTGCTGGGATTATAGGCTTGAGTTACTGTGCACAACCAACATAATCTGTTAAGAGTGCTACAAGCATCCTGGTCCAATATGCATATTGTAAGACAGCTCTCTCAGCAAACATTTTTTTGGTAGTGATACAGCACTATGTAAAATAACAATCTCACAATCTCGACTGTCCAAATCTAACACCAGGAAAGTATATACACTTAAATGTCATATTCTTCCAATTTCATATGAAGGGGAAAGGTGAAAAGTGGCTAAATCATATCAGCATGAGTTACTAACCAAGCAACACTTAATATTCAAAGCACCTGCAACAATGGAAAAAAAATCAAAATGAATGAAAAATGATATTCTAACTCACCGGACTCTAAATTCTACCTGGTGTCCTAGCCATGCCCTGGTGGAAAGTAGATTCTTAGGGAAGCACATTAACTATTTCAGGCCACCAGATTACAATGCATTGAGACCAGTGGACATTCACTGACATTTGAGGACAGACTTAGTCACTAGGCACATCAAGTCCATGTCATTGACAGTTGCGTAAAGTTATGGGCTACCTGTCACACTTTTCATTCAGTCCTCCAAAATGATTGCAGTGGCCCTCCTAGACTGTGTTCCTCGATGTCATTAGCATTAGAAACTGCAGTAGTCCTACTGGCACTAAAAAGCTATTTTTTAAAGATTCAGGTTAGTTGACATTAATATTTTTCTCTAAAAATAGTAAAAAAAAAATAGAAAACTAAATCAGGTATTACCCACCATTTTATTGGTATAGAAATAGAAGTACAGGGATTTGGAAGGTATTCCAAACTGTAGTCCCATTGAAGGAGATTGGGAAAGGCATCATGGGGTTTTGAATTTCGATATTTGGTAAACTTCAGAAAGGAAATTAATTTAGCAAATGTAATGCCATATTTTAATGACAGTAAAATACCCTCATCACAAACCACACAGTTAACATAAGTGTACTCAAAAGAACAAAAAGATTCAATGTATAAATATTCCCATATTTTTTTAAATAAAATGTGGAAAACATATGCCTTAGAACTCAATGAATATGGTGATTTGGAGATTCAAAAGCATTGATTTAGAAATGGCTTAAACAGACTCAATGAAAAGCCAACTCCTCCTAAAGTCCCTCTGTCTTCTTCACTCCTGCTTTTTGATGTCTGCGTCATCACATTTCTTATGGGCGATTATCCAGAGTATATTTTATTTGTGACCCCAAAACCTAGTACAGGATTGACTCCTGAGAAATACGCTTGCCAATTAGTGCATGTTTTAAAGAGAACCGTACACGAAAAGCAATAAACCTAATAGAAAGTGAATCTTTTATGTACACCCAGCACAAATTTGCCAGTAATGAGTTAATTTTGTAAATAACTATAAAAGGACTCCAGTTACATATATTTATTCCTATGATGCCTTAACTCTTAATAAAATTTCCCTAAGAATGGTGTGTATTCACAGGTGGATTACTAAGTTAACCTTGAAACAAATAGTTATCTGTAATTATTTGAAAACTAAAAAAATAAGCAGGAGATAAACAGCCACTAGTCATTTAATAAAGAAAAGCAATTGTTAGATGTTGGTAGCACTATCAATGATAAGTGTTAATTTTCTGGTCATCAGTAGTAAAACTATGAAGGTAACATAATTAAAAGGTGCGAAGGGATCAGGAAGTAATTTATTTGTCTCACAAAGTTTCTGGATTGACAGCTCCACTGTTACAGATCCAGGCATGAGAGCGTTTCTTTAACATTGCATGTCAGTCAGTCTCTAGATAAATTTGAATCCCTACTAAGGACCAAGGCCAGGGTCTATCATCTGAGGCCATCAGTGAAGTGGTGACTAGGATTTCTCATTACTACATCCCCAAAGTGGTTTAAAAGTGGAAAAAAAGGCAACCAGTGTTTTGTTGATGATTACTCTAAAGCTGGGAATCTTAACCCTAGCTACACATAGTATCACCCAGGGAGCTTTTGAAAAATACAGCTGCCTAGGCCCACCCCCAGAGATCTGGATTTAATTGGTTTGGGGTAAGGTCCTGGCAAAGGTATCCTTTAAAAGCTCCCTAGACGATTTTAATGTGCAACCAGGGTTAAGAGCCACTGCTCTAAAAAGAAGATAAAATTCACAAATTATGTTGTTTGTCCCCACTGAAAGTGGAAAAACTTAGCCTCTCTTAGACATTCCTCTTCTTTCCCAGGAAAGAAGTGTGGTGTTGCAGAAATGGTAAGAATTTGGAACCAGGAGGCTGTGCTAGCTGGGTAACACCTGACAGGGAGTCCTATAAAGCAGGAGTCGCAATCATTTCTCTTTTCCCTACCTTCCAAGGAGCAGAACTAAACAAAACAAACAAGGTCAGGTACAGGAGAGCCCTGTGGAAATGACAAAGCTATTACTAGTCTCCCAACTGATTACGCCTGCTAGCACTAATTGATAGGTACTATCAGGACCCTGGGAGACAAGGGTAATTCTTTAAGATCAATATTGGTGATTCTTCAACTATAATACACTTTATAAGATTTTCCCCCCTTTCTATTAATTCAGGGCACATTGATTTGCAAAGAAGAAATATACTATGTGGAGTTCAGATTTGCCTCTGTTCTTATCTGCAAACAGCCGTGAGCAGTCAGGAGAGCCAGAAGCCAGCATGGCTCCTTGTTCCAACAGAGGATCCTAAAAGTAGTTCACACGAAAGATTTTTATACACCAGCACGGCACTTTTTCTCTAAAATGCCCGTTTAGCACATGCAACAGATTGTTGATGTGCCCTCCTCTACAAAGAATAATCCAGTTTAAGTAATGCCTTCTGAAGCTCTTGCCTCTCTGACAGGATTTGCAAACAGACTACAGCTTCAATCATTGATTCTTCGGCGAGAGTGAGTGGGTGACCCACAGCTTATGAGGTTCTGGGGCTGTGATGCTTCATCCCAGGAAAGAGGCAGTGGGAACCCGGGAAGGAGAACAGGGCAATGCCTACCAAGCAATAGTCTTTTATAGACAGAGCCCCTGTGAGAGTCCTGGTTGCAAAGTACTGACAGGCTGTTTGCATGCTGATTCTTTTCAGGTATGAAAACAAAAGAGGGCAAGACAGTGTTTGTGATTGTAACACTAATGGGAACCAATTCATTAAAAAAAAAAAAAAGTGATCTCTTTCTCCTCCTTCTCTGTAAGGGATATCATGTTCTGTATTCAGGCCCCCAGTCTGGCTTCCAGAAAGAAAGAGTGCTGTCTGCTTGGAAACTGCTTTCTAGGAACTGAGGTTTCTTCCTTGAACCTTTTTGAGGGAGGAGAAAAGGCAAGAGCTGTTTTCTCTGACTAAACCAAACTTTCATAGTATCCTGATGAATGCCATGGTTCCACGGAGGTGAGGCTGAAGCCAAGCTACTCCTGCCACATGTGGGGTGTGGGTTTTGATGTGCCTCTTCCCTCACTGCCAAGATTGGCATCCCCTCTGCCACCCCTGACTGTGGCACCATCATGGTGAATGGACTCTCAGACTGCCCAGGCTAAAAGCTTCCACACCAAAGAGCCCCTTTGCTTTTCTTTGGAGTTTGGAGGATGCTAAATAACATCCCTTTTTATTTCTTTCAATACTAATGGCATTTGTACAGTGCTTTACAGTTTACAAAGCCCACTATTTGCATGAATCTTCAAAACATCCCAATGAAGTAGCCTTATGATTCTATCCGATTGATACAGAGATTAAGGCTCAAAGAGTTCATGTTTCTTGCCCAGGATTACACACCATAAATGAAAAAACAACATTTGAACCCAGGATTTCTTTTCTTTTCTTTTTGTTATTATTTTTTTTTTTTTTTTGAGATGGAGTCTCACTCTTTTGCCCAGGCTGGAGTGCAGTGGCACAATCTCAGCTCACTGCAGCCTCCATCACATCAGTTCAAGCCATTCTCCTGCCTCAGCCTCCAGAGTAGCTGGGATTATAGGCTTGTGATACCACACCCATATAATTTTTTATACTTTTAGTAGAAATGGATTTTCACCATGTTGGCCAGGCTGGTCTTGAACTCCTGACCTCAAGTGATCCACTCATCTTGGCATCCCAAAGTGCTGGGCTTACAGGTGTAAGCCACCGTGCCTGGCCCCAGGATTTCTAATTCTAAGTTCCATTGTCCTCCCATGATACCACCCTGTCTGTCAAGGACACCCTGTGGTGTCTTACTTGGTATCCTGCATGGAGGTGCCATCACTACCCCAGACAAGGTGACATGGACCCATGACATGGACCCATTGCACCTCTCTCATTCATCTCACAGACAGGTGAGACAGTACTTTAAATCACTCGCACACAGGCCTTCTCTTAAACAGGGTCTTTGAATTCATGTGACTTTTTGCTTTACCTTACATTGTTCACTAAAATTAGATCATGAAAGAGTGAATTATTTCTATGTTTACCTCTGAAACTATCACTGTTAACTAACAGCCACACTGGATCCTTTTGAGCTACATTCAGAACTTCTGAAATGGTCCTGTTTTCTATATTTTACAGTGTTTCAGCAAGTGCAGCAACTATAATGCTGTTTTGTCTAAAATGCTGTTATTTGCTAGGTGCTGATACATGGATAGGAATAAAGAGGTATATTGATGGGGCTAAATATGTTAAAGGGGATGACCTGCTGTTGACCTCAGACAGTTCATTGGTAAAATTGCAATTGTTTGGGGTTTGGAGTTTGGTCCTAAACTTTCTATGTATGGAAACTAAATGTAGTCAATTGATCTAAAGTTGATCAGGTTTAGGAGAACTAACTCACTCTAGACAGATGCTCATAGTATTGATTGATAAATGAGAATGGCAGTCTCACTCAATGAATGATTCTTGCCTATATGCTCTTCCTTACGTCGCTTCTCCAGCTGCCTACCAGTGGTTCCTTCGCCTTCCAAATTAAGCAGTTGCTCTTGAGGCATGGTCTCGAGGTGTGCTTCTGGGGTCCCTGGGGACCAAGGCACAGTGCTGTTCTTCAAGGATCTAGCAGGAGAAGGAAATGCACACTAGTAATTCTGACACTGGGTGACTAGTTCTCTGCCCGGTGGAAGCAGAGGGTGTGATGGAATAAATGTGCAAGAGCATCTGAGTCTTATTAGAAAGCTTTCTGTGTGAGCTTTTCAAGAGTGCTACGTTATGATGGAATGGATTTTCACTGCAGATATTTTCTACAAGAACTGTTGCATCTAGCTTCCTTATTTTATTTTATTTTATTTGAGACAAAGTCTTGCTGTGTCACCCAGGCTGGAGTGCAATGGCACGATATCGGCTCACTGCAATCTCTGCCTCCCAGGTTCAAGCGATTCTCCTGCCTCAGCCTCCCAAGTAGCTGGGGTTACAGGCATGTGCCATCATGCCCAGCTAAGTTTTGTATTTTTAGTAGAGATGGGGTTTCACCATGTCGGCTAGGCTGGTCTTGAACTCCTAACCTGAAGTGATCCACCCATCTTGGCCTTCCAAAGTACTGGGATTACAGGCATAAGCTACTGCGCCCGGCCCCAGCTTGCTTGTTCTCAGTCTCTCTAGCCTTAGTTCTCTCACTTGTAAACCTGGGGAAATAACATCCCTCAGAGTAAAAAGACAAAGATGGGGTTGTATTATGTCATATAAATTGCCTTGCCACGTGCCTGCCACACAGTAATGCCTAACACTATTTAATAAGTTTGCCCTTCCCAAACCAGCAATCTCTAACTACTTGACAGTCCTGGAAAGTCTCCTGGCCAGCTTGATCCCATCACCCAAGTTTCCTGAGTGTAGGTGACTCCCATAATGTTAAGCTTACCTACGTTGACTGGAGTTTTTACTATTTTCAATTTCAGAATGACTCTTCCCTAACTTTGTGCCTGAATTCGGGGACTTTCTCCTACAACTTCTTGTACATGTAGATAGCATTTCAGTAAGACACTGGCCTCATCGAAGTAAAAATGATCTTATCGTCTTAAAAATCCTTCTTTCCTCCCCACCCCAAAAAACTGGCTTTCGTAATCCCTGACAATGTTTATCTTTTAAATTTAATATGAATGACATGAAGACAAATAAATACTCAATTTTTTGTATAGTGTTTAAAAATAGATGTAATATGACTTACAGATAATTCTCTAATTTTTATCCTTCACTTCCCACAAATATTAAGATTTTTATGATCAAATTTTGTGCTTTTTTCAGCTTACATTTAAAGATTGCAAAAACATTGTTTTTGGCAATCTCTTGATTAGCAATATCTCTTTTGAGGTGAGTTTGTCATCTATATATATTACTCTAATAAGTCTACCTGTGAGACTCATGGAGTTCTTATTTTTCCAATTTTATTTCTGCTACAAAAGTTGGAAAAGCCAAATGGTTTATTAGTTAATATTGTTGCCATCAGTTTTTTAACCTTGAAAGCATTAACCTATCACTACAATTAACATTGCCTAATATAATGTGCCAAAAAAAAAAAAAAAAAAAAAAAAAAAACCCTGATTTTTGAGAGTTATAAATGACTGGACATAAGGGAATATTATGTATACATGTATACTGTAAAAAAAATTAAAATGAGCCAACTAGTCATTTTTTAAATACCACTGACCTTAATTTTCATATTTTGAAAAATACTGGGAAATGTCATAAAAATCCGATTTCAGAAACATCAGTCACAGGACGCTGGCTAAAAAAGAACAAAGCTTTGTAGACAACAGATTCTGCAGGAGTGATTGAACCTATCAAGCAGCATTGCTTGTGTCAAAACCAGCTAACGTGTTATCAGTTACACAACAGACAAAATATGGACTATTAAGATGATATTACTGTGGACAAAAAGGAATTTACGAGGAGCAATACACTGAGAGTCCAAAAAGATCCCAGAGTTAATTCAACACACTCCGTGTCGACCCTGCATGAAGCATCAGGGAATATACATCTATACATATACATCTATATGTATATATACATATATATCTATACATATACATCTATATGTATATATTTTATACACACACACACATTGTGTGTGTGTGTGTGTATAAAATATATAATGTAAAGGAACCATCTCCTGCCTTCAGGTCATACATGGTATGGAGAAATTTGAAGGTACAGTAGGAAGCAATAGGTAATTACGTGGAATGAAAACGTGGTTTACCTTTGCCTAAGTATAAAAGAAGCTCAAACTCTCTGCCTGGCTTTCAGGGACTCAACCCTATTTCCGATGGCCCCACAGGTGACAGATACTGCTTCGGACCAGTTGACTTCTTCTCTGCCTCCAAAACATAACATGCCTTTGTTCTTATTCCTCCTTTCACCAGAAATGTCTTCCCAAATTCCACTCAGCACTCCAGGGCTGGTCTCGCCACATCTGTCTTTTCCTCCATGGAGTGGTCATGTGCTGTCCCTGCTGTTTGTGAAGTGCATGGTGTCCCTTGTCTGCCATACCACATTATGAACCCCGAGTGGAGACCACAGTTTCCATATTGTTTATCTTCTCCATTGTGGGTTCCCAAGAGCTGAATACAGGGTGGATTAAAATATATCGAAAATAGACCTGAAACAATGAAATAGGAGGCTTACAATGTGGTCTTTTTAAAAAATATACTTTAAGTTCTGGGGTACATATGCAGAATGTGCAGGTTTGTTACATAGTTATACGTGTACCATGGTAGTTTGCTGCATCCATCACCCGGTCATCTACAATAGGTATTTCTCCTAATGCTATCCCTCCCCTAACCCCCACTCCAACAGGCCCCAGTGTATAATGTTCCACTCCCTCTGTCCATGTGTTCTCACTGTTCAACTCCCACTTATGAGTGAGAACATGTGATGTTTGGTTTCCGTTCTTGTGCTAGTTTGCTGAGATTCATGGTTTCCAGCTTCTTCCATGTCCCTGCAAAGGACATGAACTTATCATTTTTTATGGCTGCATAGTATTCCGTGGTGTATATGTGCCACAGTGGCAGTATTGCAGCCAGTGAGGTTTATCCAAGGCACGATTATTGCTAATTAGTCATTTTTTTAAAAAAAAAAAAGCAAACTGACATCAGCATGTCTTAATAAGAATACAGTATGCAAGAGTTGGATTTCTTTTGTTTCCCTGCTACAGAACATAATTCTAACTAGCTTAAAGCATAAGAAAACTGATTGGCTTGCCAAAATGGCAACACAGAAGGAAGAAAGGATGACGTTTCGGTGTTCTGTTAGCCTAATGTCTGGGTCCGTTTTTCTGCAATCCTCTTAGCTCTCTCCACCTCCATAAACCAGGAGCTGGCTATTTCCAGGCTAAATATCTATGACACATCTGTTCTATGGCTGTGAAGTATCTGCTCTCTATAAATAATGCTAGGAGACCTGCCTGAGCTATTTCTTGGAGAGGAGCAAGGAAAGATAAACTTTCCAAGATTCCCCTAGGAAACCTTTCCTCACATTCTTGAACCCTGACCCTTCACTCCCTATTGTGATGTAACTACTTTTAAATCAATTGAACCACATTGGGGCTGGCTGAGGGGTAGAGGGAATGGGTGGCATTCCTTGAGATGTGTGGGTTTTGTGGGGGGCAGCCCAGTGCCTAAAGAGAGTGAAATATACCCTGTGGTTAACCAACAACATTCACTCAAGTATGAAAGGACTGTGTTCCAGAAGATGAGGAATCGTTTCCAAACTAGCGGGGGACACAATCACCATGAGTGTGTCCTGGACATCTGAAAAACAGTTATGAACAAGAAAAATAAATGAGAAACACAGAACCAAACAAACTCAGTAAAAGATTCTAGGTCTGAAAGGACTAAAATTGTGTAATCTAGAGAAGGGAGAGTTAAAAACAGTTCCAATACATGTCTTCAATTATTCATCAGGTTTTTATGGGAATGCTGAGTAATTGTTTCCCATTTCTGCAGAGAACTCAAGACTTAAATAAGATCAAAAGAGAATGCCGTTTGGTATAAGAATAAACTTCCTGACAATAGAGGTGATAATTCCAGGAGAGGCTATCAGAGATCATTGGCACTGGAGTCTCCTTCCCTCTCCTGATCCTCAAATCTCAAGTGAGTTATCACTAGACATGTTCACTCCAGCTGCCAAATCTCTACTCTCCCCATCCTCTCATCCTCTTTATTCATACAGTCACAGCTTTAACTCAGGATACCACGTATGGACCATGGGGCTATCTCAGTAGCTTCCTTACTGGATTCTGCTTCCATCTTTTCCATGCTATCCTGAAAATGCTGAGTTGAAAGAGGGGCAAGGGAAAGCATGTCACTCCCACGCTTAAAACCTCTGATTAGTTTCTAGCTATCTTCAGGATAAAACTCATTTTATCCAAATCCATTTCCAAGGCTACTCAGGCCATTCAAGTATGGCCCCACCTCTCCTCCTTCACTTCTTTGACATTCAAGCATGACAAATTCACACCTTTAATTGGGGAGAGGGGGAGAGGACCCTGCTTTTAGACCTCTGTGCATTCACTCTGCTCGCTGCTGTTCCTCTATGCCTTTCTACTTCTCTGGAAACTTTTTTTTTTCTCTCTCCCCTTGACATAATTAGTCATGTTTTTAACAACTTGCACTGACCCGTGTATTAAATGAGATTGGAACTACTTGGTAATATGCCTCTTCTCTGTAGCCTCTTGGCTTCTCAAGGACAAGGGATGTCCTGCTATCATTTCTGTCTATCTGGTTCCTAACGTAGCACCTGGCACTTAGTTGAGAACTTATTAAATCTTGCTTTCAAAATCTGACTCATTAATTAAGGCAACTCCAACTTGGAGAATGTTAAAGTACGGCTTTTTTTTTTTTTTTTAAGTCAGCTTTGGATGTTTTAAGGAAAAGACCAATTGTATTCTCCATTGACATGCATTTCAGATTCATATATGCAGCAGGGGGAAATGAGACTTACAAGAAAAAATAAATTTGCCAAAATAAATGAAGAAAAAATGGAAGGGGATTTTTATGGCCCATAGCATTTGCCCCATTGCCTCACTCTTGGTGGTTGCTTGACAAATTCTTACTGAATGAAAATTCTCCAACTCAGACATACGGCATTTTCAGCAACACATTTCATGTCATGTTTGTTTGTTTTAGACTAAAGAGAGATGCCCAACTTATTCAACTAAATCTGTGAGGAAGACCTACACTGCTATTTCAAATGCATTGTTTTCCTGTCCTGTCAGTCACAACCATTCTAAAATATGGGCCTAATCACCAGTATTCCAGGGGGCTTAACACATAAGGGAGCTGGGATGCAGGAAGGCTCAGAATCACAGCAAGTGTGTGTCTGGACTCATAGGCGCCAACTGGCGCACAAGCAGCCTCCAGCTGGTATGCACCTGCACCTGGGATCCCACCTCACCAGGACAAACTCAAGTTCCTGCCCTCATCCTGGGCATGGGGCAGGGGAAGCGGGGGAGGAAGGGTTGGCCTCCTGGACAACCTACGAGTGATCCTGTCACGCTTTCGTACACCAGCCGCTCTTCACGAGATGGAAAGTCAGGCAGGTGGTTTTCCTTTTGATCAGAGAACAAGAGCCTCATGCGATTCTACAGCCAACCTGTTGGGGACAGATTTGGGGGGCTGGTCTAGAGTAGATTACAAAACATAGGAGCTCTAAAGAAAAGGATGTCTTATTCCTATTATTAATTTTCAAGTGCCATTTTTTTTTTCCATTCCAGTAGGTCCAGAAAATCTAGAAATTTGTTACTTATCTAAACAGAAATCGACATGGGAAGTTCTATTTTTTAAAATGTCCTTTTTGACCGGGAATTGTGCCTCAGGAAGGACAGACACAGAACTGTGGAGTGGAAGGGGGCACCCAACAAGCCAGGAAGATCAGTTGAAAAAACACTGGTGATCAGTGGGGTGGCTTGTCACAGCCAGGTCACCCTCAAATTCTAAAATGTGTCAACCATTAGGTCACCTTTATGAATTAATTTATTTTGGGCTCAAGAAACTGAACTAGATTTTCAAATTTGGTCTGTTAGAAAAGGGTTATGTGTACTCTGAGTATTCAGTCCCATATGGATTAATTATATTAATAACTAAATTTATCTAACTATGGCTAACCTATTGTTACAGTCACAAAACATCCATATACCCTATTGATATTCTAATGTTGGTGCTAATTTTTCATTTTTAGCAGAATAACAAAGTTTCATTTTCCAGTTTGTATATTGGCCCTTCATGGACACATATTTACACTTGTTAGTGAATTAATTTCACACATTTAGACTTCAACAGTCATTAATGTCATAATGATTACAGTAATTACATGAATAATAAGGCTTGAGTGATCACAGAAAGACAACTTACTGCAAGTGATGAGCAAAGTCAACCACTCTTGGTGACCAGTGTAATCATTTCCAAATTGCTTGTAGGAGTTAAAAACGTTTTCCTGTGATTCTGGAAAGTCTGTTGCATATTCAGCTAAAATCTGACAGATCTAATGATATAATACTCCAGTTATTTAACGAAGAACCTGATGAGGCTTGCATATTTACCAAACCTTGTTGTTTTCTAGTTATCAGCAGTAAGACCATTAACGTACATAATTAAAAGAATTAAAAAGATGTGCATGTAATTGACATAAATACTACAAGTTATCTTATTCAGTAGCCAGTAATTAAACTTGGTTAATTGTCTGATTAAGAATGCAACAGTGAATACATTTTTTTTTTCTTCAAAAGGGGTTCTACTTTCCAGAATCTATTCTGGGTCATCCCAAATCTTGGTCATTTTGACCTTGGTTACTATGTTTGGCTGTCTCCCTATTCTGTACAGCTTTTGACAGTGGGGAGGATATGAGTGGTGGACCTGACAGCACCCTAAGTCCTATAGGTATTACCTGATGGACTGTGAGCTCTTTGAGGACAAAAGTGACTCTCATTAATTGTTATCTCCCAGAATCTTTTCCAGTACCCTTCTGGTCATGTTTGTTATACCCTGTTTTCATACACACACAAACACACGCACACCACTTCCCCTTTATAAATTCTTTGGGTAATAGTAATTCTAGTCACAATACTCATATTCTTACTGAATTATTTGACATACTAGTCTCTTTTTACAATGAAATTATAGCCATTTCTAATTTCATATACAGACACCATTCCCCACTCCTACCTCAAATTAAAGCCCTGTGTAACAGATCACAGCATTTACACTTTTTAAATCATGTATTTTTTAAATTATACATTTGGGTCTTTCATTAACCTGAAATTGGATTTTGCATATTGTTTATGAGGGATGGGTTCAATTTCTTTTTTTATATGAATAACTGATCATAGTATCATTTATTAAAAGTTCGTCCTTTCCTCATTGATTTCCAATACCACCTTGACATTTATCACTTGTTCGGCTACACATACATAACTCATTTTCTTGGATACTACTGTGTTTCATTGGGCAGCTTATGCCATATTGCAGTGTCTAATAACTTTAGCCTCATGATACCTGATAAGACCAGTACCTTCCCACCCAGTTTCTGAACAATTTTTGGATATTCCTGGAATTTTGCACATTATTTCGTATTTCGAAATTGGTGTGTCAAGTTATAAAATTTAAGAAGTGTTCTTCCTTGGGGAGGGGAGGCTACACTTAATCCGTAGTTTAATCTGCAGGAAAATTGATACCTTTAAAATATGGAGTTTACTAATCCATGAATATGGTTCATCTTTTCATTTATTTTCATTTCTTTCAATAAAGCTTTATGATTTTTCTATACAGCCTTGTACACATTTTATTATTCTTAAGAACCATAAATTGTTGATGCTATTGTGAATGGTATATTTTAAATTTATCTTCTGTTTACAGGTACAGAAAATGCAAATAATTTTAAATAATAATTCACCTTCTTGCAAACTTCTTCAAATTTCTTATTAATACTAATGTTTTGTTTCTTCATATTTAAAGACATGTAGACTATTATATCATCTTTTAATAGAAAGTTTTATTGTTTTCCCTCACAATGTTTAAACTAGTTTTACTTTCTTGTCTTAGCAGACTGTCTATAGTCCCTAACATAATATTGAATGGAAGAGGAATGGAGATAACTCCTGGAGTGGTCTTAGAAAGAATATTTTAAATGTTTTGCTGTTTTGTGTTTTCTTTTTTTTTTTTTCTTTTTCTTTTTTTTTTTTTTTTTTTTTGCCTTTTTGTGGAGAACAGGGTCTCACCAGGCAAGTCTCGAACTCCTGGGCTCAAGCTATCCTCTCGCCTCTGCCTCCCTAACAGCTGGGATTACAGGCGTGAGCCACAGCTCCCAGCAATGTTTTGCCGTTTTGAATGATACTGTACTTTTTGAAAATACTTGGATCCCTATTTTTTAAGAGTTTTTAAAATTATAAATGAATATTAAATTTTATCACAGGCTTATTTTCACATTTATTGCTTATTTTATTCTCCTTAATCTGTGGATATGGTGAATTACATCCGATTTTCCAATATTAAATAAACCATGTGGAACTGTCATTATAGGCTAGGCTGTGCTGCATGTGATCATCACCATTTTAGTTAAAGCAATCAATGCTGCATGTCCAACAGGTTTCAGCAAGGGACCTATGATCATTTTAGTAATTCCAGACTCTGAACTGATGGGCAAACCACCTTGACACACATGCTTCCACATTCATCATGGGAACAGGTAATCAAAAGAAGATCTTTCTGTAGCAATTAAGTGCTCTAGTTCAGAAGTGGCTCATAACACTTCTGCCCACAACCCTTTTGCCAGAAGTCCTTATACAGAAGTGGGGAAAATGAAATTCTACCATATGCCCAGGAGTAGGGATGCCAATATAAGAAAACCTTAGGGCCGGGCTTGGTGGCTCATGCCTGTAATCTCGGCACTTTGTGTGGCTGAAATGGGTGGATCATAAGGTTAGGAGTTCAAGACCAGCCTGACCAACATGGTGAAACCCTGTCTGTACTAAAAATACAAACATTAGCTGGGCATGGTGGCAGGCATCTGTAATCCCAGCTACTCAGGAGGCTGAGGCAGGAGAATCGCTTGAACCCAGCAGGCAGAGATTGCTGTAAGCCAAAATCACACCATTGCACTCCAGCCTGGGTGACAGAGAAAGACTCCATCTCAAAAAATAAATAAATAAAAACAAAAAAATAAGAAAATCTTAGAAGCCTCTAGTAGTGGACTTGCATTTCTAAAACAACTGCACTTTGTTGTAAGAATTACATTTCTATACATTACGGATCTCATGCACCAATATTTTTTAAGGATCTTTTCGCCTACATTCATGAATAAAATTGATCTGGTAATATACTTTTTCTCTGCCATGTTTTGCCATCTAGAATTTGCTCACTTCAAAATAATTGATGTGTTAATATACTTTTTTGTTGAGTTTGGACATCTGGAATTTGCTGGCTTCACAAAATGGGTTTGAGAGTTTCTTCTCTTTTTTTGCCTTCTGGAATCACTAGTTTAGAATAGGAGCCATTTGTTATTTAAATGTATGATAGACCAAACTCTTAAAAAAGACTAGGTCTGGGGTTTTATTAACAGGAAGATTTTCAGCTACAGATGAAATTTCTTAGAAGATTGACAATATTAAGAGTTTCTATTCTTTCTCAAGTTACTTTGATAAGTTAGATTTTAGGAAATTGTTCATTTCATGAGTTTTCAACTTAATTGACAAAAATTTATTCTGGGGTGTCTAATATTTATAGCATTCTTCTTTTTTAAATTTTAATGTTATTTCTTTTTCTTTTTATCCTGAAAAATCACTAGGAGTTTGGCAATTTCATTAGGCTTTTCAAAGAAAACATTGTTGGCTTTATTAATTCTCTCCTTTTATTTTCATTTTAATTTTATTTCTGCTTTTTATTGCCTGTGTTTTGCTCTTATTTTGTTGCTGTTTTTCTAACTTCTTAAAAATGAATGTTTTATTTATTAATTCTTAGTCTTCTTTCCTAATATAAGCATTTATGGCTTTAAATTTTCTAAGTATTTTTCAACTGCATTCTACAAGTTTGGGTAAATTGGTAATGAAATTTGGTTATTTCATTTTTGTTCATTTCTATTTTTTTCATAATTCCCATTATAATTTCTTTTTTGACTATGAATAATTTAGAAATAGGTTTCTTAATTTATAAACATTTGGGAAGGTTCTATTATCATTTTTATTATATTTGTTTTTAACATTTTAAGATAATTTTAAATCTATAGAAAAAATTGGGAGAAGTATATAATATACATACATACCTTTCCCAGATTTACAGTTGTTAGATTTATATCGTCTCTCTGTCTGTATGGGTGTCTATGTGCATATATTTATGTAAGGGTATAGATGTAGACATGTATATCTATATCTATATACATATACATATATTTTGTGAGCATGGATATCTATATGTATCCATATATATGTACAAAATATATTTTATGTAATATGTAATATATGTACACACATGCTTATACGTGTTTTATTTTTAATCTTTATTTTTTATTTTTTTATTTTTGTTTTCTTGTTTTTTTCTCTTTCTTTTCTTTTTTTTTTTTTTTTGGCTCATATGTGCTTTTAAAATTTGCTTTGTTGAGGGTATGCCGGTAGTAAACTTTCTCAGTTTTTGTTTGGAAATCTTTATTTCATCTCAATTCTTTAAAAAAAATAGAATTTTAGGTTGAGAAGTTTTGAGGAGCTTTTTCTGTATGCATAATGAATATATTATTGGATATTACTGTCTTCTTAGGTCTGTTGTTTCTGATGACAATTCACAGGATATCCTAACTCTTGCTTCTATGAAGTTAATCTGTCTTTTCTGTCTGGCTACATTTATGATCTTCTCTTTGTCTTCAGTATCTTGCAGTTTCCCTACAATATGCCTAGATTTACATTGCTTCCTATGAATCCTTCTTGTATTTCACTGGATTTTTGGAATAAATTGATTGATATCTTTTCAATAAGTCTGAAAGGTTTAGCCAATATCCCTTTAAGTGTTGCCTCAGTCATTTTCTGTCTCTTCCTCTTCTTCTGAAACTTCAGCAAGAAGTTTGTTACACTTTCCCACCATATCCTCAATATCTCTAAACCTCTCTTGCATGTTTTCATTGCATTGCATCTCAGGAATCAAATTTTTATATACATAATTTTTTACTTCTCTTTTCCAAGTCACCTGTTTTTTCTTTAGGTGTATCTAAACTACAGTTCAACTCATCAACTAAATGTTTCATTTTATTACATGTTTATATTAAAAGTTATTTTCTTGATATTTTTCTTTTTGACTTTTTAAGACATTTTAGTATACTTATTTTACATTCTGTGGCTGATAATTTTAATAAGCAAACATTTTATGGATCTAAATCTGCTGTCTGTAACTTCTACTGGCTTTTGCTTATAACATCTTGTTTGTTTTGTGTGTTTTGTTATTTGTTTTTTTATATATAAACCAGATTTCTCAGGAATGAATGTTTGTTTTTGAAGCACTGCCAGTCTGGGTCTACTCTATACTAAATACTATTTTTAAGTTTTTCAGTAAGCCTCAAAATTATGAATTATGGACAGTAAGGCTGCAATTGTTGATGAGGTCTGGCTTATAACTATGAATTACTAGGGTACATTTCCAAACTTATTCCTGCCTAATTCCAAAATATGACATGGAGTATTTTTCTTGCAGTCTTCTGGGCAGGAATTTGTTCTTCCCGTCCCCCACTGCTAATTATTTACCCCTTTGGGTACTGATTCATGGATAGGAAAGGTTCTATTAGAATCCACACATGATGTGAGCCATGGGCTTAGAACCCCTCAACTTCTATAGGATAGGAGAACAGAAATGTCAAGATCACAATTTAGACACATGCTCCACAAAGCAAAATCATGACTTCACTTACTTTGCTGGTTTTCACTTTCACTAAGTCACTAGCCTGAGTATTATCTGGAATGACTATATTTGAAAGAGGTTTATTTAGCTGGGCGTGGTGGCTCACGCCTGTAATCCTAGCACTTTGGGAGGCTGAGGTGGGTGGATCACCTGAGGTCAGAAGTTCAAGACCAAACCTGGCCATCATGGTGAAACCCCATCTTTAAAAATAAATAAATAAATAAATAAATAAAGAGGTTTATTTCTTCGTCTACTTTTTAAAAGTTTTTTTTTAGGTTTTCTAGCAATCCATGTTGTTTTAGGAAATATGAATGATTTGAAGTTTAATGGGCATTGTAGTTCAATTAGAGTTCTCATCTAAATTTGGAGAATCTATTAGTAAAACTAGTATTGGAATAAAGTATTCTTATGGAATGTAGATATATGTGTATAGGATCTGAAATCTATGCATTTTCAGATGAATATGTTTGTATAATTTTCTTCTATGATTTGATCTTTTATGTCATATGATAGTCTTTTTTATTAAATATATTTTCTTAAAACAATTTAAAATTCAGAGACAGTAATTTACAGTACCTCTTCTTTAGCTGTATAAATATTCATATGTTATAATTGCATTTTCCAAAGTGTACTAAGGGTCAATTGCATCAGAGCATCTTGGAGAGCTAATTAAACATGTGTATTTCTAGGTCCCGCCTCAGACCTGCTGAATCAGAATCTCTCATAGTAATGCCTGCAATCTCCATTTTAAATAAATAATGCTCTTTGTTCCCATACATCATCAAGTTTGAGAATCATATGCTAAAACTTATTTTAGAAATACAGATTTGGTTGTATGTATTTGTTTTTCTGGCACTTACATGCTTTTCTTTCCTTATAGTATTCTTCTGACATTTCAGTTCTCTTATATTTTTGGTTCTTTAAATATTCTTACTATTACTCCATTAGAAATGGAGTTTAAATGTCATTTAAAACAATATACTCCTGATGTTTCCTCTGTACATTTCTTTTGTATATTCAGAAAATGTAGCATAAGGCTGATTTGGGGACTTTCTTCTTTGGAGTGCCAAAAAATTACATCAATGTATCAATTAACTTTATGTGCCACTCACCATGGAAAGAATCCAAACATTGACATTTACAAAAATAAGGCCTCTTGAATGTCAGCAGCAGGCACTGGAGCCTATTAACTGCTAAAACCGAAAAACTCAAATCAACTCCAAGGGGAGTTTTATAGATAAAGTGGCCTTGAGTTATTGTATTCCGTATCTATATATGTGGATTATCTACATAATCTTTCACATATTATATATATAATATATATATATATATATATATAACATCATAGATGTTTTTCTGAGTTGAAGACTATTGATTACATGCAAAATTAAAAGAATACATTCTGGTGATAAATTTATAAGGATTGTTACTAAATAAAAGGCTAGTCAAATGTAATAATTTAATATTATCAAAATAATCAAATAATAGATAAGAAGCTTTGTAGGATTACCTTTGATATTTCTAAAAAGAAAAACTAGGAATTACAATGTTTTAATTATCCATGAAAATCAAGAGGGAAAGAAGCTAATGTTATTCTTTCACCAGTGGTCATTTTTTACTTTTATTTCATTGATTTATATTTTACTCTAAGCATCTATTCTATTTAAAACATCGAATTCTGTGTCAGCCTGTTTAATTCATTCTCTTCTTTTATTCTTATAACAAGCCTTTAAATTGGCATGGCTTAAGTGCATAACTAAACAATCCCCCATATATGAGTTTTATAACAATCTCTTAAAACTTAATATTTGTACCATATTTTAAATATTTCTCTGCAACTCCCTTTTGGCTGTTCCATTCACTATTTTAATGCTTGGTAGTAGCAAATTACATGCATGAAGCAGGTGTTCTCTGGCTGGGTCAATTAGCTTAGGATGTTAAGAGGTCACCTGAGCATAATCACAATTGTTTATGGTAGACCAAGTCCAGACACCTTTAAAGTTAGGTACACATCATGGCATTAAGTGTGCTTCAAATTATCTTTTTTTGAGGAAACATTAACATTGAAATTGTGTGTATTGATGTTATTGATCACTAAAGTATCATAGACAGCATGACGGATGGACATAGTATATACTTACGTGTTTCCTAATTCCTAAGTGAGCCTGTGGGGAACATAATTCAGAAGAAGCTCATAAATGAGCCATTGAGGATAGAAATGAGTGAAGGACAAACCTCTATTTTTACTTACTCTGTATCCTTAGAGTGTTTTGCTACAAACAGATTCCATCTTCTCTAAGTTCCTTTGACTAAAACCTCCTCTTCACTTTTAGGGACTATATTAGGTGAACTCGTTATTATATTCCCTGTTGTATTCACTAAGCTTTTCCTTCTGTAACACAATTTATTTTTATCTTGAAATTAGTAGCAGCTTTATGACTTTTGACAACTTCATATCACCTTCAAACTCATCCTTACACTCACCTTTAGATACAAAATGTTCAAATTCAAACTATATTCTCTTTTGAAATACCAATTAAATTTAGAGGTGATATTAAGGTAAAAATGAAAGTAGAAAACACTAGAGCTTTACTTAATAATGTTATCATCAATCTCCATGCCTGGGGACCAACTTAGGGTTGAAACATAGTCCTAACAAGCTGCTTGTAATATGTTCAATAACTCATTTTCCTTGAATGGGGTCCAAGGTAGCCCCTGACATATACTAACTTCTGTATGATATTGAATCTTAAATCTTGTGAGGGTCCAGAATACCAAGAATTTGAATCTCATCTTTTAGGCACATTTTTAGTTTTCATCACAATTAAGTGTTGTCTGCAGAATGAAAAACATTTGATTAAATTTATAGAACATAGAACTTGAATATTGTCTTAGTCTTTTTTCTGCTGCTGTAACAGAACATCTGAGACTGGGTGGTTTATAAAGTAAAGAAACGTATTTGGATACATGTTATGGAGGCTAGGAACTTTGAGAGCTAGTGGCCGAATCTGGTGAGGACCTTCTTACTGTACTGCCTCATCCCCTGGTGGAAGGCGGAAGGGCAAAAGAGTGTGTGAAAGACAGGAAGAGGGAAGGATGCCAAACTATTCCTTTTATTGGAGCCCACTTCCATGGGAACTAACCCACTCCTGAGATGAGGGCATTAACCCATTCATGAAGGCAGAAGCCTCATGACCTCATTACCCCATCTCTCAACACTGTTGCATTGGGGATTAAGGTTTCAACATATGAACTTTGGGGGACACACTCAAATCACAGAAAACACAAAATGGAAATATGCCATAGAACACCTCAGATCAAATGGCCTTTATTCTTTATTACTGATGATTTTTTATCAGTTATATAATTCTATTTCTTTCTCCTTATAAAGTTGGATGGGAAGGATATAGATGATCTAAATAATAGGAGTTCCAGATACAAGTGGAAAATTATGGCAATCCCCCAAGATGCTCTTCGGGGTACATGGCATCTCCTTAGGAACCACTTCCCAGATCAATCCAGTCTGTCCATAAAAACACATTTAAATGATCCTGCCTGAGCCTGCTGCTAACAGTTGTACTCTTACATTATGTATGAGTCTTTGCTTGTTGCATGAACAAACTGCATAGTGTTCCATTAGTGATTTTCAATTTCATGCTAAGCTTTGCAATTTATTAGTGTTATTTAAGCTAATGTACTATTATTTTGCATATTTTATATAATTTGTTATTCATGCAATGTGATATTTAAGTATTGGGGATCAATAAGTCTACTTTGTTTCTAAATTTGTATAGTTAAAGACATTCAATTAAATATTCTACTACATTGACCTTGTTCTGGGAATTGTTTTCTAAGAAATTTTTTCTATCCTTTTCAAAACTTGAGACTATGTTTTAGTAAGCAATTTTTTTAAAAAAATATTTTAATAGGAGTATTTAAATGTAAACATTAAAATTCTATAATAATAAGACTCAAATGAATTTGAATTATGAAATGTTAGGTGTTGAGAGTGAAATGATTTTATTCAAATTTTGCTATATATCCAGGAAATGCATAGAACACACGGACTTAATTTTTCACATTTATTCATCTCTGTAGTGATTGTTTCAAATGCTAGAATGTGAAATCTACTGGATAAATCTCTATTTTTTCAGTTAAAATGTCAGTGGATGGAGAAGGAAATATAGATTACATCTCCGATATGCATACATACACACACATGCATACAATCTTAACACAGATTTAAGTGTTTGTGAAACCTCCCTATCTGGTACACTTACCTTGCCATCCCTCCTGGTCAAGTGCAAGGGCAGGTGCAGAGATCCAGCTTTGATCTTTGCACCACATGATTGGTAAGACCTTCCTGGATTCATGCATTCACTAATGCTCTATACCTAAAAACAAGACTTGTAACACCAAGAAATTTAATTGGTCTCACACTAAACATAAAGCATTCCCTGAGTATCTACAAAGATACAGTAGTCATTACTGAAGTTTACATCCTGTTTTCCTGAACGCTGTTCAAACTGGAAGAGGGCAAATGTGCTTCTGTCACGGAAGGATTATTCAGTGGCTTGATCCTCTTATTCTGTCCTGTTAGCATCTTGCACCTTTCTTCATTTTCTTACTTACAAGCTTTCAGAGCCTGGTCATTCCTAGTTACACTGAAGTTCTTTGTGATACTTGAAACTCGTTCTGAATTCTCACATGCATGCTCTTTCTTCACTGTGCTGTTTACTTTTAGGCATTTGAAGTCATTTTCCTACATAGTTCTTTAATATGTTTAAATGCCTCTTTCCTGTCATTCTTACTATTTCCCTGACTATACGGTTTTCTAGGACTATCTTTAAAACGTTAGAATTGGTTATTGTCTAAAATTCAAAAGTCACTTTTTCTATAAATGATAAAAAACATATGAAAATATTTTAAATTTTTGCAATGCTATCTTAACTTTTTAAAGTCTTGCTTTGAGAAAATATAGACTGCTGCTAAGGATTTGAGCTTTTCTGCAGGACTGAAGGAGAAAAAAACTTCTAGAAACAGCCTGATTGTTTAATAGAATACTTTATATCTTTGTAAGGCTTTCTCCAGGGAAAACTGTGGTAACATAAATCTAATTTCCTGTTGACTCAACTTAAAGATTTAGTAAGTAAGAATTTTGTTTGAATCATTTTGGTTCAGTTTTTTGAAGATTATTGAGAGACAGGACAATTTTGCCTGGGTCTGCATTTACTCAATTTTTTTTTTTGTTATTTTAAAGTAATGGTTCTTATTCTTTAGTGTTCATTAGTTCATTCCCTGAACAAATATTTATTAATTAACTACTGTGTGTTAGACTATATACTACATTCTGGGACATAATGGAGAGAAATCCACACAGGATCTCTGCCATAAATCCTGGGTTTGGAGCCCAGGAATCTGTAGTACAGCAACCACCACAGGTGATTCTGATGCTAATGATTTACAAACCACACTTTAAGAAATAATATTTTAGTGTACAAATGCGTTTAAATATAGAACTGATAAATTGTGGGCTATGATATTAATCCTTTAACAAAAATAAATTTTGCTCAGTGCAGCCAAAATGGGAGCTGCCCTCCCATTTCCTAGGCCCTGCGTCCCAAAGTGTGGCAACAGTGGGGTTTGCAATGACATTGCTGTCCTGTGGTGAGACAGCGCTGCTTTCGGGATGCCAGCAGCTGGAAGCTTACTTGCTACACCAGGAGGAAATTCATGGCTTCACAATTTCCATGTGGATCTATTTTAGATATGAAAATCCCATCCATATGGAAAACATTATACCAGAGAATACAAGCGAATTAGTAATTTCACAGTTTTACATACCTAAACCTTTAGCATTAAGGTAATTTTCACTGGTTAAATTTAGAAAATGAGAGAGTAAATCTGCCTGGCTCTTGAGGGTCACTATTTTCTTTTAAGTAAAAACAGACATAGTGCCATAATCATATTAAAGGTAAAGAGACAACTGTTTAATTTGAGGAGGTATCATTTGTATTAGTTTCCTTTCAGTCTTTCTCCAACCCTACCCTACTCATGGGCTTTCTATGACCTGTATTTTTTCAGAAAACTTTAAATCCACTTAATATCCAAAATTATTGGATTTATTTCTTATCTTTCCTCCTTTCTTGGGGGAAAAACATATAACATAATGTATGATTGATATAACATCTATAAATATATATATTTGTATGCAAATAGAAATATATTGATAAACATATCAACTATATGCTTTATATATATATTATATAAATTATATATTTTTTGGCAGATATACTGATGTACAAACTATACAATGTGTGTACATACACTAATGTTAATTAAGAATATTAATTTTGCAAGCTTAAATATTAGAGCTAAAAATAGGGCCGGGAGCAGTGGCTCATGCCTGTAATCTCAGCATTTTGGGAGGCCAAGGCAGGCAAATAATGAGTTCAAGAGATTGAGAAGATCCTTGCCAACATGGGGAAACCTCATCTCCTCTCTACTAAAAATATAAAAATCAGCTGGGTGTGGTGATGCATGCCTGTATTCCCAGCTACTCAGGAGGCTGAGGCAGGAGAATCGCTTGAACCCAGTAGGCAGGGATTGCAGTGAGCCAGGATGGCACCACTGCACTCCAGCCTGGCGACAGAACAAGACTCTGTCTCAAAAACAAGGGGGAGGGGTTTTTTCAAAGATTATTTATAAATAACTTGAAAGAAAGTCTATATTAGAGTATAATTTTTAAATCAAAAGTTATATTCCAGTATATGCATAATTTAAAAACCTGCTCAGGACTGAAAAGACTATAAAATTCATAATGTCAGTCCTTTTTTATACAAGAAACATTATTTGAAACTGAAATTAATGACCAGAGTTGTTTTAGTTATTTTAAAATTATAATTGTTGATTGGGTGCACAAAACTGTATGAAGTATAGTGATACTTTTACATTGTGCCCTTTATTTATTCTACTGCCAATAGACAAATCAATACATTTCTATTTTTAGAAATCATGGAGTTTAGAATCTCATCTTAAAACTGAAGTGAAGTAAGAAAGAACAAAATCTGCCAATGTCCCTAGTGCTCTCCTGTGAAACCCTAAGTTCACATCCAAGTGCGTAGAGTTCAGTATTTATTCTACAGGATTTATAGGTCATCTAGTGACTCCTATTTTACAAACAAGGACACAAAAACATGAAGAAGTTTGGTCTAAGATTGTTGGTGATGAAGCCAGAGTAGATTCAAAGTCCTTTAAAGTCTATTGGTGTGACACAACAGAAAGGAGCTTTTCTAGAAATGTCCACATGTTATTATTTTCATGACCTCACTGCAGTGCAATATGAAGGATGGTGGGTACTCAGTATCCAAATCAGTTATCATGTATCCAAAACCAGTGTTCTAGCTGCCTGTGTTAACACTGTATGATAATGGAAAGCTGAATGCTTTCACCATAACAGATACCAGTCATCAAATCAACCCCAACATCAGAACAAATACCAAAGGTTTTTAGATTCACTTATTACCAAGATTCTTGGCGGTAGGTGTGATAATATAACACATATTGGAAATATCCAAATCCCAAGAAGAAATTCATTTAATGCCAAAAAAAATTTGAGGGATGTAAAAATGTGTTTACAATGGAATAAAAGTGACCTGATGAATCAGGGTCAGAATCACCAAGGCTAATTTTTCTTTTTCTTTTCTTTTCTTTTCTTTTTTTGAGACAGAGTCTCACTCTGTTGCCAGGTACCAAGCTGGAGTGCAGTGGCTTGATCTTGGCCCACTGCAACCTCCGCCTCCCGTGTTCAAGCAATTCTCCTGCCTCAGCCTCCCAAGTAGCTGGGACTACAGGTGTGCACCACCACACCCAGCTAATTTTTTTTGTATTTTTTAGTAGAGATGGCGTTTCACCATGGTGGCCAGGATGGTCTCGACCTCCTGACCTTGTGATCCACCCGCCTCGGCCTCCCAAAGTACTGGGATTACAAGCACGAGCCACTGCACCCAGCCCAGGGCTAATTTTTCAAATGTAAAACACGGTTTTGAGGGCCTGGAGTAATCCAGGAGCTCCAAACCTCTTAGCTACTGGAATTTTCTTAGAGAGAACAGGCTGCTCTCAGGGATTGTATGAGTTGACACCACAATCCAAGAGGAGGAATACAAGTTCCTTTAGGAGCCAATATATACAACAACCCACACAACCATTTGTTTTTGTGAGCTCCAGATGGATAAGCAGAAAATAACCATTTGACATTAATATTTACAGTTCACTCACAAACAGTACAATTAACCATTCACATTTTAGCTACAGGGCAGGGTCTTCCAGAGAATTATATTCATGGTAATACAGTCATAAGTAAAAGTACTTAGTATTCCAGTCTACAACTAAAGGGGGAACATTACTCTCCTAACTCATCAATGGAAAAGACATTAGTGTAACTGAAATAACTATATAAATCAGTTTCTTGTTTTAAAAGATGACGAAACAATTCTTATTCTGAGAAAGATGTGAGAGTTTACAGGCATCTCAGTTGGACTGTTAATTTCATTTGTAAGTTGTGTGAATATAACTAATAAATGTGTGCAAGCCTTCATAAAATTATATTGTTGCCCCAACAGAAACATTTTCAGCAATGATGAGCAAAGTCATTTTCCTATTGTTGTCACAATAAATTGTCCTTAAAAAAAAAATCTCCAGAGAAAATGATTAATTAGATTTCAATTATGCTACAGAAAAAAATGTACTTTACATACTCACACACTAAAAAGCATTATAGTATTTCTTTAATGTGTTTAAAAATTCAAAAATGTTTTTAAAAGCCACTTAAAAAGTCAAAGCAAAAGCAAGCTAATGGAAGATGGTGTCATCCTTCAAGTTGATGTATGTTGAGTTTCCCCACGTCCTTTTGTGTGACATTACACAGACATTGTTGGAATTTTTCTAAATTATCTTAGAAAATTCTGAAATAACCATTATGATCTGCTGACAGACACAAGGATAATCTCTATAGTTTTGCCATGGGTTGAATGAAAGACCAAAATTAATGTTACTCCCCTTTAAGAGGAAGGCAGATTAGGTAGGCATGGCTGTTATTTTTGGCTTGACTTTCTCTCTCTCTCTCTCTCTCTCTCTCTCTCGGTCTTCCTCCAGTGCCCCACTTTGAATATACCTTGTCAAATTCGATTCCTCTTCCTCCCTTCTTGCCTTTCTCTTCTCTCTTTCCCTCCCACCATTCTCCTTCCCCCTTCTCCTTCTTGTATTTCCCAATTTATTCATTCATTATTTCTTTCTTACTGATGCTTTTGTCTTTATTTTTATTTTTACTTCTTTTTACTCTCCTTAGTCTAAATTCTCATTTTTCTCCCATTTCTCAGTAACCCTTTCTTAAGTAAAAATTATGAATATATCTCCAACAGCTTTAATGCACTTTCTTAGTCAACATGATTTGATTAACAAGATAAAAAATTTTAATAGCATTTAAGTCACCTTATATGCTGTTAATATAAATCGGATACATTTTCATATCAAATATGTCTAGAAATAAATTTTGGTATTTACTTCTTTCATGTGACATTTAAAATATTTTTAAATGGCATTTGTTTGAAAAGGAAATTTATTTCTCAAAACTTTGAAATTGAACAAAAACCCATATTTCTATAGTACAGTAGTACTTGTTATAGTGAGGGTTTTTAAAAATATTTTGATCTATAGTTTTTACAACTCTGTAAACCATATTATTGCTATAAGACTATTATTTACATGAAATACATAGATTATCCTTACATGTTTTTTAAATAGGTGAATTACTGCTGCTTTGTGATGTGCCAATATGTGTCCTACATTTTAAACTTCAATGTTAAAATATTCTAAATATAATGCATGAAATATTGGTATTATAATTTATTTTCCATTACCCTAATAAAGCATCCTTTGTTCCACTGAGTGTTTTTAAGATACAGCCCAAGTTACCTTTCTCTTGAAATAATTAAGTATATTGCCTCTTATTTTCACTTTTCTCCTTCACTCTATTCCACACATCCAAAATTTAGTTTTCAAATTACATCACCACTGGAGGCAAAGCCGTTTCTTCTCCCACACTTAGCTGCTTCCAGAGAAGGCAGACAGGATAAACCTGGGAAGGAGAAAGAATGAACTGCATTTTCAGTCTCAGCCCACTCTGGTGCAAGGGATCCATGGTCTGCTGAGGAGCTGATCTTGGAAATCCACTTCCAAAGGAGATACATCTTTTAGAGATATCACTCAAGTGTCAGCCTCCTTCTCCATTACGAGACCTGCTTATTTCCTGTCTTTGTTCCCCTGTCTGAGGACCACTTTCCTCTGAAAGAATACTTTTTTTTTTTTTTTTTTTTTTGAGACGGAGTTTCGCTCTTGTTACCCAGGCTGGAGTGCAATGGCGCGATCTCGGCTCACCGCAACCTCCGCCTCCTGGGTTCAGGCAATTCTCCTGCCTCAGCCTCCTGAGTAGCTGGGATTACAGGCACGCGCCACCATACCCAGCTAATTTTTTGTATTTTTGGTAGAGACGGGGTTTCACCATGTTGACCAGAATGGTCTCGATCTCCCGACCTCGTGATTCACCCGCCTCGGCCTCCCAAAGTGCTGGGATTACAGGCGTGAGCCACCGTGCCTGGCTGAAAGAATACTTTTACAAACTATGATAATATGGCTTTCTAACTCTCCTCTGGGCAAATCCACCTACTCACAGGTTCACATCGCCTTAGCATTCATGCCCTAACCCTCCCAGCACTCTCATAGTCAACCCATAGAACACAGTGGAGTGTAGTACTACATGTCCCAAAGTCTGAGTTACCAAGAACAGAAATACACCATGACCTTCATGGGATAGGTGGCTCCATTAGGACAGTCCAAGGTGAGTTTTAGCACTCTGAGAAGAGTAAAACGATTAGACAGGGTTGTATCGTTTCAAGTCTGACGTTTTTAAAAATCTCCCACTTGTAGGATAGATACAAGCCCACCTTTTCCTGGTGCTCCAATAAGCACTGAATCAAGAGTGTGTGCACATTTGCATGCATACACATACACACACACACACACACACACACACACACACACACACACACAGAGGCATGCACATCCACACTACTCAAAGACAAACAATAATTTTCAAAAAGAATAACAATCCATAGTAAGGAAAAGCAATATTTACCTAACTATTATGTTTAGGAAAACATCAGAACAGTGCAGGGTTGGTACCCTTTCAGCATGCTCTGAATTCTAAACCTTGTCAGAGGCCTATCAGTACATAAAATACAGCTACCACTGCGACAGTTTAAGTCTACAAAGTTGTTTGTCTCTTGACAAATGCCTTTTTACGTGCCCAAAGAAAGCCTGGGTCATAGATTTTAACTTATCTCCGAAGCCACTAGCCTACCTGTTGAACAGACCATCAAACTCAAAGCTCCAGTTTTAATCACTCAGGGTACCTCTTTCTGACCAAACCAAGAGAAAAGTCAACTCGGGGCACTTCTTTCCAGCCAAACCAAGAGAAAGGTCAACTTCAAAGAATTCAAAGAAGCGAGAACCCACAGTGGATCCTCAGGCTTTAAATGCCTTACAAGAGAAGGTCTTAGCAAATAGGAGTGCTGAATAAAAGCAGAACACTAAGGCAGGTACGGTGTCTCACACCTGTAATTTCAGCACTTTGGGAGGCCAAGGCACGTGGATCACCTGAGGTCAGGAGTTTGAGACAATCCTGGCCAATATAGTGAAACCCCATCTCTACTAAAAATACAAAAAATTAGCTGGGTGTGGTGGTGCATTTCTATAATCTCAGCTACTCAGGAGGCAGGAGAATAGCTTGAACCTGGGAGGCAGAGGTTGCAGTGAGCCGAGATCACACCACTGCACTTCAGTGAGGCAACATAGCAAGACCCCATCTCAAAAAAAAAAAAAAAAAAAAGCAAGCAGAACACTAATAAATCAGGTGATGTGTGGACATCTAATTGGCTCGACACAAATGAGTCAATGTTGTGTGGCAGAAGGAATAGAGAACTTGAAGTCAGAAATCTTAACTTTTTTACTTCATTTATTATTCAGCAAACATTGGATGCCCCCTGAGTGGTAGGTGCCAGGCTCAGGTCCTAACTTCACCACTCACCGACTGTGGGACTTGAGGTAAATGATTCGCTCTTTCAGGGGGTTCAGTTTTCCTATTTGTAAAATCAAAAAACAAAATCCAGCCTTCTTGTTTGTTGCAAGGGGTTTTATGGTGAGGAACCAATGAGATATTTGTGCAATACATAGCCTTCTCTAGAAAATAAATGTAGGGTATTTCCTTGTGATATTCTAGTAATTATTTTTGCTCTTAAAATAGTTAGGTGATGTCTATATTAGAAGAAACAACTCAAAACAACAGGAGTATGTATTAATATTTCTGCACTTCGTCTATACCAGGCAAGCATAACACATATCATCTCATGTAATTCTCACAAAACAATACGAAGCTGCTATGATAATCATTGTCCCTGTTTACAGTTGACAAAGTAAGGATGAGCAACAGCTTAAAAATGAAATAGTCAGTGTAGTTATGATTGTTGCAGAATACCGTGAATGTACTTAATGCCACTGAACATTACACTTAAAAATGGTTAAAGTGATAAGGGTTATGCGTATTTTACCACAATAAGAATGAATCATAAAGCCAGGAACCAAAGCCAGGAAGTATGCAGAAAGTCTTTACCTTAAGAGGTGAGATCACAGAGCAGTAGCAATTTTTTCAGACTAGTGAAGACAGGCATTTTTCTAAAACAAATAGGCATTTGTAGATCTATAGTTTTATCTACTTACTTTTTAGTGTTTAGAAAAACCAGTTTATCTACTCAATGTCAAGAAATATTATTGATTATTTGATCTCTAACTGTAGACCTCCTGGACATGAGTTAGATGCATGACCTCATAGGAATTTATCTTCGCAACTGGATACATAGAGTTTTTAAAACGAATGTCTGATATTCTGTTTTCTGATTCCAACCAAAGTATATTGCCTTATTGTAACTTCAGTTAAACTTTTACATTGCCAAACTAGAATTACTCATGAAATTCTTGAAACTATATTGGGCTATATGTATTTAAACCGTGTTGCATGAAAATATAAATGACCCTATAACATTTGCAATCTAATCGTAATTCATTTTATAACGGCAATCTCAAAACACGTTTGTTAATTGTGTTAATTATATCACTCTCGTTGACTTTCTCAGCTCACTTTCCCTTTTGGTGAAGAGATACTTATGACATTTAGTGTTTAATGTCATTAGCTTTTTTTTCTGAATAAGGGTGGGAATATTGTTCAGCGATTTTGAAATCTAACAGGAATAAATGAAGGATGTGGAAGCATCTGTTGACTATACACATGCTGAAGAATCACAGTTGTGAGGAAATAATGGCAATCTAAAAGGGAACGGAAATATACTGGGAAAATATGGTCCAGGAGGGTTAAGAGAAGGTTCTTTGGCAGATTGTTCTGCCCAGCATGTTGTAATAGCTCTTTCCAAAGCATACTGGCAAACTATGCTGAACGATCTTGATAAGGGAGATTTAATTAAAATGCTGTAAGCATAAGATTTCTGCCTTCGTGCTATAGAAGATTTTGTTGAAAGAATCTTATTACAAACCTAGCAGGATTTTTAAAATGTTTTATTCACTTGTAGCCATCCCACTGATTACTTTATGGTTGGAAGTATAACACAACCAGTCGGTTCTTAATAAGGGCTTTTAAAAATCACAGCATGTTCTTCAGTCCCTTAGTACAGGATGAATGTGACATCAGGGACACAAATATCATTACCTTGATAAATTACTGACGGCATAATGATTATGGAAATCATCATCGACTGATCATCAGTCACAATTTATTTCAAATCAATGTCTACAATTTGTAGCCTGGATGGAAGTTTTATCAAAACCCCCTCTGGTATAGTACAGCTCTTGGTAGCTAACTTCCTCCTAAGAGCATTGCAAACTCGTCATGCATCATCTGCTGTTCATGAATGGAACCACTCAATGATTCCTTGGCCTCAAGCAATCCGAATTAGTCAGAAGAACACTGGGCTGCCACACACTCATAGGCAAGCTCATTCAGAAAAAGCAGTTAATTTAAGAACCAGCAAATGTGCCAAACTAAAGAATCCCTCCCTAGACAGAGTTTCCTTTTTTTTTTTTTTTTTTTCCTTTTTCTAACTGGTAATAAATGGTAATGTTTGACTTTACTATGCTGTTAAATTGCAAATAAATTGTTGCCGAATCATGCCATAATGGACGTTCACGTCTTTAAAGCAATCCCTGTACCAGGAAACATGATTTGTAAGCCTTTGTCTGAGATGGGTATGTTTCATTACTGTTTTTCCAATGCATTTAACGTTTTAAGTACTTTTAGGTCAGTAGGGCCCAAGAGGTCAATCCCTGTGGTATTCTTATGTAATGTTTTTTTTCCAATTTTTAAGTTGGTCATCATTTATGAAGGTTCACAAAATGCTCAATGTCAGTGCTAGCCTATGATGAACTTATATGAGGAACACTCTGTCCCCAAAAGGCTGCCTTCTCAGATTAACAAGAGACTACAGAATATGCTTTAGCTAGCATAGGATTTGATTGGAATATTGGTAAGAATGGATTTTTTTAAGGCTGCCTTTTCTACTTCTGCTTTTTTACAGGAAAAATAAAATAATGACTGGATATATACTGTGGTTGAGATAGTCTAATTTGCAGAAATAGAGCAGAAAATAAACATACAACCACTGAGTTCTGTTCTGTTTTGTGAAATAAATTGATGCCACATTATTTCTACAGAGAAGAAGATGATATTCACATAAATGGGCCAGTGGGAGTAGGCTGAAATAAAATTTTATGTTTAACTTGTTATTGTGTTACTATACACTGTAAGCTTTCTTTGTGTTTTCGATAAAATGTGGTGGTAGTAGTAACATTACTCCTTAATTTTATAGTTCTACTTTCAAAATATCACCTGAAATTAGACACTTGATAGATGTTTTCTAACAAAGATAAGGTAAGATCATTTTTTTAAGCTTAAGATTGGCATGTACTTCTCTAAACTTATATAACAATTCTCAAAAGCCCAACATGAAATCAGGAAAATTGAGACAATATTAATGATTCATCATTTATTAAGTGTCAGTTATGATTCAAGCATCCTGCTAAACGTCCCAAGTACATTATTTTTGGTAACTCTCAGAAGAAGCCTACAGGGTTTTGTTTGGCTCCAAATTACAAATAAGGAAAGTGAATCATAATTGCCTGAGATGTTGAAAAAGTACAGTGGGCAGATCTACTTGAGCTATATTATTCTTCATGCTGTGTAAAATTCCTTGGAACATAAATAATATTTAAGATGTAGAAACTAGTTAAGTCTAGCTTTTCAAATCTTTATGTGACTAGTATTTATGGAGTGTTTGTCATATTAATAGTTGTACATGAAGTGCTATGAAGAAAGAAAGAAAACAGAGAAAATGAGAATAAAGGAAGGAGAGAAAGGGAGAGGATAGAGAGGGAGGAAGGGAGGAGAGGAGGAAGCAAGGAGAGAAGGTGGTAGAAAGGAAGGTGGGAAGGGGGAAGAAAGAAGGGAGGAACACAAGGAGGAAGGAAAAGGGGGAGGAAGAAAGAAAGAAGGAAGAAAAGAAGGAAGGAAGGAAGGAAGGGAGGAAGGAAGAAAGGAAGGTGAGAGAGAGAGAGAGAAAGGGAAGGAGGGAGGGGCACATGGCTCCAGAGAGTGAGGAATTTACAGTTACTCCTACCTCAATGTTCTCCTTCCTCTTAACTTCCCAAGGGAATCTGGGATATTGGACAAATCTTTCTGAGCACCAACAATATGCCAAGACCTATAAATCTAAAACAGCCCTCAGCATCCCCTGTGGCTTCATTCATCTGCAGAGCCACCTCTTCTTTCTGAGTGCGTGAGCTCTATCACTGACACCACCTCTTCCCAGTCAGCCCGTCTGAGATTTTGTAGTGTCTTCATCTACTCTCTCCAACATCTCATGAATGAGTAAATCTTGCTGATCTGTCTTCTATAGTGTCCTCCACATAGACATTTCCTTTTTCACCCATTCTATCAATGCCCATGCCTTCCACATTGGCAATAGTGCTGCCTTTTTTCTAACAAAGTTGTAAGTGATTTGGTGTGATTGCCCCTCCAGCTGACACTTCTGGGGTGACTCCCTGCTGTGGGATGAGGTTCTGTGGTCCCGGTCCGTGCAATTGCCCAGGGCAGGCTGCCCGCCCTGGACTGGCAGGCATACTGGCTCTCTCTGTTGTATTTATTTTGAATCCAAGGCTTCTGTTCTGTACACATTGGAGGAAGTCAGCGCTCAGTGGTAAAGACAGTGAAGTGGAGTCTGGGGCACAGCAGCACCTGGACAGAGCAGGAGGCAGCACCACAGAGCTTACAGAGCCAGGTAGACTTGGGCTTCAGGGCTTGATCTGTCACTTACTTTAGGCAAGTTTATGCATTTGACAAATAGTTATTGACCACGTGCTCTGTGCCAAAGCAATTTCTGGGGCAAACCATGATGATCCAAATAGAAAAGATACTAAGTTCAATGGGGTTTACTTCCAGTGGAAGAAGAGACATAGGCAAGCAAATTACTTAATAAATGAGATTATTTCAGATACCACTAGGGAACATATTTTTTTAAATTTGGTGCTGTGATGGAGGCCAAGGTGAAGGAATGAGAGCCACTGAATTTAGATTTGCTGATTAAGAAAGATCTCATTGAAGAGAAATGTTTGAGAATGAACAGAAGGAACCAGCCAGGAAAAGATCAAGGGCAGAGGTTTTGGTTGGGCCAACAGTAAATTCAAAGACAGCTGGCAGAGGGAAGGCCAGGGTGGCTGGAGGGGGCGGGTGAGAGGAAGGGTGAATGAGGAGAGGGGTGGATGAGATTTGAGCAAGAGGCCTTGTAAGTCATGAAAAGAGACTGGATTTTTGGCCAGGTACAGTGGCCCATGCCTGTAATCACAGCATTTTGGAAAGCTGAGGCTGGAGGATCACTTGAGGTCAGGAGTTTGAGACAAGCCTGGACAACATGGTGAAATCCCATCTCTACAACACACACACACACACACACACACACACACACACACACACACTAGCCGGACACAGTGGTGCGTACCTGTAGTCCCAGCTACTGGGGAGGGTGAGGTGGGAGAATCTCTTAAACCTGGGAAGTAGAGGTTGCAGTGAGCTGAGATTACACCACTGCACTCCAGCCTGGGTAACAGAGAGAGACCCTGTTCCCCACCACCACCAAAAAAAGAGAGATTGGACTTTTATGCAGGTGTAATGGGGAAGCCATTGGCAGGGTTTAAGCAGAGAGTAGCATGACCCGAAGTTCATTAGAGAAACATGGCTCTGTCTGCTGTGAGGAGAGAGGATGGAGAGAGACATGTGGAACAGTAAGTCCTGCTAGGCAGCTGTAACCAGAGTCCCCTCCCCATCCAGGCCACCACACTCACAGCCAAAACTAGACACATTGACCCTGAACACGTGCTGCATTCAGCTACTTCTAAATACCTAGAGTATTTTTAAGTTTTTAAATTACTGTTTACATGTATTAAAATCATTTAATTTGGGCATATATATGTGTGTGTGTGTGTGTGTGTGTGTGTGTGTGTGTGTGTGTATTATTTTGAGACAGGGTCTCGCTCTGTCACCCAGGCTGGAGTGCAGTGGTGCAATCACAGCTCATTGCAGCAGCTCAATGGCCCCTCCCACACCTCAGCCTCCTGAATTTTGGCATATATCTTGACAGGAAATAAATAAAGTTTAAATGTATAGGTTTTGCGAATTCAGCCCAAATACTTTGTAAGATTTATTTGCTTTATTTTTTGCCTTTTTCTTACTTTAAGGATATATAGGAAAATTGGTGGGGGGCAGAAATTGGGGGTTTTGGTAATGAACCACCTATTTCTAAAGGGCACTAGTGAGGCATATCAGATGCTGGGCTAATGCTTTGTGCATTATAGTAAGTACTGTTATATCAACCAACAGCTAATTATCCAGTGCCAGACAATACCAGATACTGTGCTAAAAATGGTAGGAGACACAGAGAAGTATATGACACATTCCTGCTCACATGGAGCTTGCAGTCTCATGCAGAGCCCGGATGCATTTGCAGAACAGGTAATCACTCCTACCTGACAGCCTGTGCTAACATCCAGACCAGTGCTGAAGGATGTGCCAGGGAATGGACGAGCGGAGCACCCCAGGCAGTGAAGAGCTTGAGGAAATGACAGCAAAAGATGAAAAGTGTAGCCTTTTCAAAAGTGATTGACTAGACAGGCCAGAGAGTTCACATGGGCTGCTGCATTATAAGGGAATAGTGGAAAATGAGGCAAGAAAAGAAAATTGAAACCAGTTATACAGGGGGGCTTAATGCCTGGCCAAGGAATGTGGGCTTTGTTCTGTTGGTGTTGGAAAGCTCTTGAAAGGTTTGGGGCAAGAGAGTGACATGGTGAAAAGGTATTTGGGAAAATTAATACAACAGCTGTGTGCCAGACAAGCAGGAGAGGAGGCAGGAAACAGCTGCTCTAGGTGATCTTCAGTTGAGGGGCATGTTGGTCTTGTTGGTTCTGGGTTTTCAAAGTAAAATAATTTTACATATATTTCAAAATTCCCTCATTTTTGGCGAGTGCCTGTAGTCCTAGCTACTCAAGGAGGCTGAGGTGGGAGAATTGCTTGAACCTAGAGGGCAGAGATAGCAGTGAGCCAAGATCATGCCACTGCACTCCAGCCTGGACGACATAGCGAGACTCGGTCAAAAAAAAAAAAAATAAAATCCCTAATTTCTCCTTATGCTATATGAAGTATCTGATGATATGATAGCTTTTATCAAGAAGTGTCCTTTCTTTACATAACATTTAAAAAGAGTCCCTTTCTAGAAAAATTGTTCACCCTTTTCTCCATTATTTTCTTAAGTAATAGTGACAAGCTAATAAAAAACTGACAAGGAAATAGCAACAAAGTAGGAAAGTATGAAAACAAGTGAGTGTTTTGCTAAGGAAATGTTTATTACTGTGGTTCTCATCATTATGAGTTAATTACAGGCTCTCAGCAAATATCCCATTGTGAACTCAGAGGTGCAATATGTTTTATTTGAGAAAGTGAAATAGTGATTTCCTTTCCAGTATTCAGTTGCATTTCCTGCTATTTTAAGACTACTCAGTGGTACCAATGTACTTTGACAACCAATTATCCCAGCATGTCTTTGCAGTGTATTTTAACTATAATGCTTTTTAAAAGCTTGAATTGCAAAAACAGAGTTTTATCTTAATTGATCAGATGTGCTTCTAGAATTGTCTGAATACTATTTTGTGTAATATCTGAATAATGTAACTGATTTACAGGAGCAGAAAAAAAACAATCACCTGTTGGAATAAGGCACACAAAACTTCCTTTAAAGCTATTATTTACATTTTTGTTCTTCAGACTTTCTTTAACATTTTGACGCTTAAGAAAGGATGACATGTAGTCTCCGAGTTCTGGCCAAAATAAAGAATAAAATATCTTTTAGACCATCCCTGAGAGCTCATATTCTGATTTCCTGAAGCCAATTGCCATGTGATTGCTACCGTTGCAGGCAATGCAAACCTCAACCTTTGCCCATACCGTCTTATTCTGGCTGGTTCCATCTTAAACCCGCTTCCGAGAATGGCATGGTACACACTCCATAAGCAAAAGGTGACTTTACAGAGTAAGAATTCTCCATGTTAATGTTGCCTTAAGCGCCTGTTAACTACAATGCATTGTTGAAAAGCTGACATCTGTGATTATTTCAGGCACAGGGCCATTGCTTAATTTACTTTAGTTTGATTTTTTTTTTTCCCCCTCTTCGCCCTCCCAGTTGGCTTCTCCAGAAGAGTAAAGCCAGACAGTAGTTACTGCTTTGGAAAGAAAAGATAAGCCGAGCACTTTGGAATGCATTTTTCTAACACTCCTTTGCCAAGTGTTACATGACTGTATCAAATTTCTTTAGACTTTGATAATGAGAAACAGACAATGCCATAGGAAATACAACCAAGAGATTTGTGGTAATAGAGGATTTCAGAAATGCACATGGTTCTAAATGGCTCTAAGATTATGTGCTTTGGAGTTCTGAATCTTTTTTTTTTTTTTCATGTTTGAGTAGGCCCTACGGTTGATTATCAGGTTGACGAAGGGCAGAGGCCCTGTCTGCTGATTATAAATGTGCATGTGTGTAAAATTTTCACACATAATATAATATTTCAAAGTTATTTTTATGGAGGCTCAGGGGTCCTAGAACTTAAACAAAACTGCTGATCATTGGCTCCAAGAAATGCTTAGAAGGAATCATAGTTTTTTTAACGTCATATGGAGTCATTTGCAGACTTTTGGGCTACAGATCACATTATGTTTATTTATTCAGCTGGCTTTGGAGATTGAGCAATATTTGGAGACACACAAGTCTTTGCCTTGCTTAATAAAAAGTATACTCGAAGGTATAGCTTCAGCATTTTTATATACAATAGGTTCTCACAAGCAGGGTTTGATATCGAAAAAGAAATGTAATTTTGAAATTAAAAACAAAGAAACTAACAATTCTGGGGAAAAAAAAGTCATCCAGCATTATCTTTCTTAAGAAATTTTCAGCAGACCTGTGTCGCTCATGCTATAAAGCTTGAAAATACATTATTATCTTTTATAAGAACGCTGTAAACTGTAACTTGCATTATTCTCTCTGATCATCTACAACACACAAGACCTGGCTCACTTTTTAAGAATAGTCATTTAACACAGGATGTGTAGTTTTGTTGGCATTATTAGTAGAGCTTCATGTCACGAAGTTAATTCAGTCTTTCCTATTGAAGAAGGTGGAATAAATATTTCATAGCTGTGGCTTTTGAGGAACATTCTGCCTTTCAATCTCGACATGGTCTTTCAACATGTATGCCAATAAGAAGTCTTTAAAAGACATAAAAGGCATCTTGTCTACTTGTCTTTGAAAAATATAAGGATCTCAAGATGCATCTGAAATATTCACTGTGTGGACAATACTTCAAGCAGGGCTAGAACTTGCTGAATGTTTCAACTATACTTATTTGTTCAAGTTTTTTTCTTTTTCTGTTTTTCCTTTTTCTTTCTTTCCATCTTCCAACACCCCAATACTGTACTTCTAAGTCTATGCCTTGTCAAAAATGGCTATAATGTGCCCAGATAAGTACATTTATTGATAACATGTAACATCTCAAACATCATCTTTGATTTGACTAGCTTTGTGATGGTTTAGCAGAAGAATATATTTTGTACCATGAAAATATTTCTTTTACTTCTCTTTACCTCTTTTTCCTTTGACCAACCTGCCCCAGTTAGTTTAAGTTATCACTTTATTGTGAAATTATTCTTTGTGTGTGTTTTTCTGTTAACATACTATTAATATAGGATGATTTCACTGTCAGTAAGCGAACTCATTTGTGGAATTTGGCACAGTGATTTCTGTATCCTTTACTTTGAGTCTCTATAAGAAATATCCCCACAGATTGAACCCGTGACCCCCTCTTCTGATCTCTGCTCACCTCTTCAATATTGATTTGTATTTGGCTTGGGTGGAAACTGTTAAATTTTGTGTTAATGTTTAAGATGTGTTTTGTAGATAGTGTCTTTATTTGATAAGGTGTTACAAAGTGAAATCTCTTTAAAGTGTTCCTTAAAGACAAAATAGATATTTAATTAAGCTTAAAAAGGAGGAGGGTAATGTCTTTTAATTACCCAAACTTAACACAACACACACACACACTCGCACACACACACACTTTTCTACAAATATGAAACTAGGTAGAACTGCATGTGAAAGAGTTTAGGTTCATAAAAGGCCACAAACTAAAATCATTTCTTACAAAATGCAATAAAAGAATTAGAATTTCTGTAAATCATTTTATCTGATAACACACTAAAATATATTTTCAATTTCCCTTTCCATCTCTTTTTGCAAATATCATCGTTTTCTTTTTTCTTACCCCAATCTAAGCATTTAAACTTTATTAGCAGAAGTGCCTCCCTGCAGAAAAAAAATATATTTCAAGTTTTGTTACAGAGCAAACTGCTGTGAGAAGCAAGACAAAAAGGGGGCAAAACAAGGCATATTTTCAGGTCTTATGATGTGCCAGGCACTCTAGCAAATTTCTTTTCCATGTGTTTTCTCAATAAAAAATGGAACAAAAACGATGTGTTTTTCCAAATTGCTACTTCATTATATTATATATGAAACTGTATTATATTTCTTTTATTATTGTTCCTCAATTATTTTGATGACTAGACTATTACCTCCAGTTTAGAGCAATACAGCACTGTTTCCAGCGAATAAAACATGAAATATGAATGGTAACTCAAGTGGATTTAGTTTTTTATAAAATAGTCTATATCATAAGAAGTAAAGAATATCCTGGTTCTCTCTGAAGTTATTGATGGACATATGCAGGTACAAATGAAAAATTTAGCTCAGATATCAGAAAGAATGCTCTCGTGAATCGTGTCCTTCACAAATATGCATGAAAAATGTTAATAATTTTTGGGTGTTTTTTATGAGAAACTGTGTAGCTATATTTGTGAGCTGATTTATATACATTTTTAACTTTTATAAGTGCTACCTTAACCCTAATTTAATACTTCGAGAATGTGAAAAACTAGAGCTCAGAAAAAAAAAATAACAGTTCAGTGAATATATTAATTTCATCAGTGCAAAGATGAATTAGATTGCTTCTATGACAGTGTTTGTTCCTTTGTTTGATGGCTTGCCTTTTTAGCCCAACATTCATACGTCTTCTAAGAACCGTAAGCAATGCATTTTTAACAAAATCACAATGACTCTGCTACTCTCATGAAGATTTATTAATACTGACTACTAAATAAAAATGTCAAAGAGAGTAAATATCATGCATAAAAAGCATGAAGAAATGCTACATTGGTTTGAGGACAAATAGGAAATGTAATGTACATTCTGGGTAGAAAATGTGTTTCTAGTAATATTAGGTAAAACAAATTATAGGCAAAAAAAAAAAAAGTTAATTGTTCTCATGATACCTGATCAAGAAGACAAAATTGAAACAAATTTGGGCTCTCTGTAATATACAAACAAGGCTGACCATGGGCAAGAGTGTCAAGTGGATTACCTGCCCTTGACACCAGTCCTTGGGTACCACTTCCCCTAAGCCTTTCTCTTGGGTCCAGAGATCTAAGGGTGGTTGACCATAGGCAAGAATCATTATTTCAGGGCCCCTACTTCTGAAACTTTTTGTGTGCTAATTTCCACCTTTTTATAGCAGTGATTCTCAAACCTCTCAACTCTGGCTCACTTAGGGATGTACATACCCCATACTATGTACAGTGGAAATAGTAAGAAAAACGACCCCATAATAACAACATACTTTGTAATAAAATAACAATCAATATATTATAAAATAGTACCAACACAGCACAACCCATGATAAACAAATATAAAATATAATAATAATGCTACCCATATGTTAATTTATGTCTGTTTGCAACCAAAACAGCAGTAATAACCATGTATGCCTTCCTAGATTTCAAGAAATCTAACAAGTTTCATGTGAACATGAATCTCAGGAGCATTGCAAGGCTCTCAGGCATGGGGTTGTAGTCAAATGTCTTAGTGAAATACTGGCTTAGAGTTTTCAGTTAATTCTGGTAGCATACTAATGTTAGTTTATGAATAGCATCTTGTACCAACTCAGCAAATACTAGTGAGTATCCATTAGCCTCTACGAAACTGCACATTATTCAACTATAAAAGGCAAAGAACTGTAAGTTCTCTCCATCAGGCTGAACTTTTAATTTCTGCAGGAGTATAAAGGGCATGCTTTATATGCTATATGATCTATCTGAATAATGATCTATCTAACTATACAAAACATCTTAGAATCTGGTTAGTCCACAAACTGGGAAACTGGTGCAGGTAACAACTAGAGGCAAAAGCAAAGTAGTCAGTGGTCAAATCAGCTGAGATATGGATCAGGGCCAAATAAGATAAGGGAGTTCTGATAGGATGACAACCAGCTGTTAGGTTAAACTGCCCTTATAGGTTTAAACTGAGATCTTAGAGCCCTAATATTCCAGATGGAGAATGGATTCTTGATGCCCAGCAGTTCCTTAACTAGAGCTTTGTGGGTTACATTGCTCTCACCCATTTAAGCGAGTGTTTTTTAGAGAGCATCCTCCTTTCCCCAAGACTCTGAATTATTGAAGCCAAATTAGGGAGCTGCATCTTTCATTAACTGTTCTCCACTTGCTCTACAGTGAGGTGACTCTATGGCTCAGATGAAGGCTTGGTGACACCTACTTGTCTGGACATATCAAGCCACCCTTACAAAGTAATATAAAGTGTGTTCCAATGTGAAATAACTATTGCTTCTCCTGTTATAATTTCCAGTTATATTATTCATGTGCTACTGGAGTTGACTTACAAGCATCCCTCACCATTCTTTGGAGCTTACAGATAGAAAAAGAAGTGTTTAATAAACTCCACCTGAGTAACAAGGCAAGCTGAGCTGCCTGTTGATTGGCAATACGCTGTTTGGATATTAGCTTAGAGCATGGGATTTAGATCTTACTAGCTGTTGTGAAAAGTTGTCATTCTGTTAATAAATCTTTAAAGGAAGGCTTCTTTCTGGAGATTTTACATTTTATTTTCAGAAAAGCCAAGGACAAATGTGACTATGGCTAATAGTTAATTTTTTCCGCCCTTTTTTCTTCTTTTTCTTATTGCCGATGATGACAGCCCTGCAGGAGACAAAGGGACAGAAGACACAAAATGCATTCTTTGGAGTTGGTTTTAGACACCTTCAGTTTTCTGCTAAAAAGTTCTAGTCTGGTTGACCCTGAATCCTCTTAGCGTTTGATCATGGACACGCTGACAGTACCGTCATCCGCTTGCCTACACAGAGGATGGCAAAGACGAGGGGTTGAAGTCTTGCTAAAGCACTTTCCTCATTGACAAAATTGGCAGTGACCTTAATCAGTGACTCTCTAAGCTTTTTAGCACTGACAGAAATAACCATTTTTTTCCACTCTGTCTATTTTCATCATAGACACTTTTTTCCTCTGATCTTGAGATATGATACGTGTCCACAGATTGGTAGAGCTTTAGAAATCTGGTCACTGCACTCTTCTTCCATTTGTATTGTGATTCTTATCAAAATCACCCAAATACACATTTAAGGAGACTTGATTGGAAAAAAATTTCAGAATATAGAAAAATGTCTATGAACAGAGAAATTGGTCAGTTTAAGCCTGTTTTAAATAAACGTTTGGTTACCACTGTTTATAAACCTGTACGGAATACCAGTGGCTCTAAGTTGTATACTGTATTCATTTTCTTTAAATCCATAGATCTTAGTTATTTTTCTAAATATTCTCAAGGGTTATCAAATTTCTGAAAGCTCAAAATGGTTTTTGCAAGGGAGAAGTTAACAGTCAATGATTATTTTAATTTACTTGATATTTGGAAACCATAATCTTGATTGCATGGCTAAACTCAATAGCACCCTTAAGTAATTATTCTCCATAAATTAACGTGCTATTTCTATCTTCTGCAATTTTCAAGAAATCAAGGCTGTTAACTATAAGCTATAGCTAAAGTCACCCAAATCACAGTGAATCTAGAAGTTTCTAACATCCTCCTGGTTAACTGCACAATGATCCGTTGGTTCTGTCTGTCCAAATCCTAATTAGGATGAACTAAACCAACTGCTCCACCACTCGGTTACTTAGTTTATCTAGATACTGCCTTGGTTTGTTTATTTGGCATATAATTGCAGGTAATAAAAATCCTATAATTGTAAAAGAATGAGAAGTCACTGCAATTATGTATTGATAATTTATGGCTTTCGAAATAGGTATGTTTTTGTTATTTGTTCGGATCCGAGAACCCTAGCAAGGCTAAGTCCTGAATCACTGCATAATGCTCACGAGAGGCTGCTTTTCAGAAAAGAGAACAAGGGTTCTGATGTTCGTGTGGAAAAACCCAATAGCAGGCCGGTTTCATAGCCCCACAATTGCTGTTATCATTTTTTTTTTAATCTATCCAAGACAATCCACAAGACAAATCACCACTTTCAGTATTAACTGTGCCTAAATTTCAAAGCATTCTGCGTTTGGACATGGTCTCCTCCGTAAAACTTCCGTCCCTTGTCTTTCCTAAGGCCACAGTCTCAGAGACCCCTTCCTCTCCTCTGACAGCTTCCTCCCTCCCAGGTCCTCTGCGTTCTACACTGTCCCTTGGCCATCTCTTCTAACTTCATTGCCTTAATGATCACTTTTCTGAGACTTGAAGTTGTTGTTTTTTTTTTTTAATCTCTGACCCTCGAACCACACTGATTACCCTGCTACAGATTCTCCAATAAACCTCTACTTCTCGTCATGCGTTATTATAATCCCTTGTATCAATTAGTCTCAATAAACTGGGAATTCCATGAGGCCTGGGCTCATATTTTTCTAATTTCATTGCTAAATTTCTGGGCCTAGCACAGTGCCCAAATTGTTACAAGTCACTTAATCTCTAGCCTCACGGCTTCACCTCATTTCCAATCCCTCTGAAAAACTCCTTCAATCAAACTGAAATGCATCAGATTTCCCTTCTTATTTTCATTATGTTCAAACTCTGTAACTTGGTCATTTTGTTTCCTGTACATGGGCTGCCCCCCATCCAAGCTTCCTGCCCCAGGCCCTGCCCACCACCTTGAAGGTATCCTCAGCCTTCATTTAGACCCCACCTCCTCCAAAAAGCCTCACCTCTCCCTGTTGGAAGTCACGTCTTCTGCCTCCTGACCCCCCATAACATTGGATTTTACCTCTTTTGCGATACTCATCAGTTTGCTATGTTTATTATTCTTCATTGTTTGCTTAATTTCCTTGAAGAAAAAGTTTTACCATAGACAGCTACAGATGTCCCATCCTGTACCACCTGGTACTTGCAAAGATAGCAATTGCTTGCTACAGACTGAGGGAATGAGTTATCATTTTATAGTTACGTAGAAAAATACATTATGAGCTAGGTAAAATATCCAGATATGATAGCATCAACGTTTTATAGAATAGCAATGTTTCTGTTTGTTCTATTTTTCCAGGCTTGTACCACAACCAATATCTCTGCTTGGCAACTCTAATGAGCAAACTGCCACAAAGCTGAGAGAGAACACACCTTTTTGGTAAGTAGCTTATAAATTTCTAAATCTGATGGTAAGCACAAAGCTAGTGTTTATGCCTCCATTTTGTTTAAAGTTCTATTTAATAACGATTTTAGATGTTCTGGTATATTCTCTTGTCGATTGTGGGAACTGAAGAAAAGTTTTCAAGAAAACTGGTATTTCTTGCAGACATTAGTGTAAAACCTTCCAGTTTTGACTCAATATTGAGGTAATTCCATATATTTCTGGAAAGAATTTATATTTTAGGGGAAATTTTTTGAAAGGATAACATACATTTAGAAAATGTAGGAGCTGTAAGTGCACAGCTTGATGGATTTTCACCACATGAGCACATCCTTGAACGAGGACTCGGTTAATGAACAGGGTATTATCCACACCCCAACAGATGTCACCAGCCCCCAGTCCTTCTAGTCATACCCCCTCCCACCTCCCTTCCCTCACCCCAGCATGGCTAACTAGGATCATGACTTCTTACACTACAGATTTATTTTCCCTGCTTTTAAATTTTATATAAACAAAGGAACTATTTTTTGAAGGACTTAAAAAAGACAAAATTGAAAAAATAAACAAGAAGGCCAAGTGATTTTCTATTTATGTAACTGTTGTTTTGCCAGATGATTTGACAACTAATTGGCATTGTCTCACTTTTATTCTCAACCCCAGCAAGAATCACCTGTTTTAATCGAGGGTCACTGCTGATTAAGCCTCTACTTGTGTTTTTCTCATTTTTGTGCTTAATAAATTACAACTTGCCCGAGATCATCACGTCAAATGTTTACAGCAACTGTCTTTTATAATTAAAGCAAAAGATTTTCTTTTAGCATTGACTGATTAAATTGGTAATTAATATCAGATGAAGATTTTGCATGGTTTCTCAAAGCAACCAAGGAGAGGTACATTTAGGTCAGCTAATGGCTTAATAACACATTTGTTAAAGGCTTTATTGTATTTAGTATAATAAATGACAAAATAGGATCACATTTCTTTATTTCAAGAAAGATAACTGCATTTTCAGTTATATATTCTGAGAATGCCTTCCTAATAGTCTCCTGATTCCTGCTAATTTTTCGGCCTCTTCCTAAGAAGTAGGAATTAAATCCTAACACTTCAAATGCTCCACTTAATACTAGGAATTCTGCCTATCCAAAATTTCCAAAAAAAAATTGTTGCTGACCAATTTTCTTAATACTATTATTAAATGTTAGGGTTCTGATCCTACATTCCATTTTAGGGCATCTGGTTCTTTCATAAAAATGATGTGTCATCAAAACCATTTCTTTACCTTTAGTGTCACTGTTAATCTATAAATCACAGTGTGATAGTTTATCTCATCTTATTTATTATATGTTAATTATCTGTAACCCAGAAGAACTTCTTGACTTTGCTCTTAAATTTTAGGAAACACTTCAGTTTAGAGGGATTTGCAGTCCTCTGTATACCTGTGTCAACTTACATGTTCTTAAACATGTATTTAATTTATTTAGGTAATTAATTTTCTTTAAAACTATTTAGGTGGCTTTTATTTATTTTAAAGGTTATGCATATTATGAAGCATTTAGTGAGTTGGAAAGTTAAAATTGGTATTAAGTAATTGAATTGTTTGTAATATAAAGGATAAATGCTGAGGGGATGGATACACCCTTCTCCATGATATGATTGCTTCACATTCATGCCAGTATCAAAACATCGCATGTAACAACTCATAAATATATACAACTACTAGGTACCCCCAAAAATTAAAAAAATAAATTTCTTTTAAACCAAGACCTTGAGATTTAGAGAGATATATGAGATCAGCATTTATGGAGTGCACTGAAAATTTGCTTGATATTCTTTAAAACAAAGAGATAACCTAGTCACTGCCTAATGGGATATGTCTCTACATTAGGAGAAAGTAAATAAAATACCACAAGAAAGCTAAAAAAAACATAAAAATAATAAAATTGACATTAAAATGCACTATTTGACAACATCTCAACTTAAAAAAATGTGGGAAATTACAGAAGTAGACATATGGAATACATTCCATTGAGCTATTAATGTAAAAAAAAAAAAACAAGGAATTGTTTTTATAATTAAGATAAGATCAGTTCTACTTATCCACCACCAATAAACAACCACTGTTCTGTCAATCATGAAGTTTGGTTTTACCTGCCCTTGACCTTCATTGAAAGGTAATCACACAACCTGTGCTTTTCCGCTTCTGGCTTCTTTCATTCAATGCAGTGTTTTTGAGTTTCATCCCTGTTGTTGAGTATGATAGTGGTCATACATTTATTTTTTACTCTTGAGTAGTATTTCATTGATTAATATGCCACAACTTTTTAATCGTTCTTCCCCTGTTCATTTGGGTTGTTTCCACATTTTAGATATTATGAATCAAGTTGTTATGAACATTTTTGTAACAGTCTTTTTGTGGCCATATGTATTCATTTCTCTTGGGATAATACCGAGGAGTAAAATTTCTGGTTAGTCTTATAAAATACTCTCTAGCATTGTTTTTGAATCTCTGTTCTATTTTACACTATCACCAGAAATGTTTAAGAGTTCAATTTGTCCCAAATAATAATTGGTGGTATTATTCTTCTGGGTTTTAGCTTTTCTTGGGTTCTCACTGTGGCTTTAATTTACATTATTCTTATGACTAATGATGCATATTTTCATGTGCTTATTAGCTATTCATGAGCCTGACTTTTTTGAAGTGTCTATTTGAGTCCTTTGCCCATTAAATATGCTTGTCTGACTTACTTTTAAAACATCTTTCAGGTATTTGGGTATTTGCTTTTTGGATATTTGCCTTTAAAATATCTTTTGGGTAGAACTTTGTCCATTTTATGTGTTATGAATATTTTCACTCAGTTAATTGCTTGCCTTATTTCTTAACAATGTCTTATAAATAGGCTTTTTAAATTTTTGATAACATTAACCAATATTTTCTTTTATTCTTGGTGCTTTCTGTAGCCTCTCTAAAAAAATATTTGCTAATACCAGGTTGGAAAATCTTTATAGTTTTGGTGCAGTTGGGTCTATGATGATCTTGAATTAGTTTTAATGCTTAGTGTGAAGTAGGGGTTGGGATGCATTTATTTTTATATGTTCACGCAATTATTTCAATACAGCAAAAAAAACAAACAAACAAACAAACAAAAAAACCACAAAACACTTCTTTTCAGATTGAACAGCTTTGGCATTTTAGTGAAAGTTGATGGGTCATATGTGTCTATTTCTGAACTATTTATCCTATTTTATTGATCTATTCTGTTAACCCTATATCAATACCACACCCTCTAAAAAACTGTAGTCTTGAAATCAAATTATATAAGTCCTCCAATTTTATTCTTCTTTTTCATGAACTTTTTATAGCCATTTTAGATCTTTTGCAATTCTATATATATCTTAGAAG